>NC_052122.1:1435158-1477819 GCF_012273895.1 Zerene cesonia | reverse complement strand
TGACAGATTCGAAATTCAAATGTAATATTTTTTTATAATTAAGTGTAACAGTATTTATGGCCAGACTAAGTATTGATACTATTATGTTATCATCTCAAATGTTTGTGCACTTGATAAATGACACGACATGAATGAAATGACTCGAAACGATTTAAATATGTTATTTTAAGTACCTAAATAATGATAATTGTTAGAATAAATGGAATATTCGAACGAATAAATGAATTATTATTTATTGGAAATAAATGGAATAAATAATTTACATTAGTATCCGTATAGATTATCTATATTAAAATTATAGAGGCAAGATTTGTCCGTAAGTATGTTTTTAATGTTTTCACACAAAGAGTATTGGAACGATTTCAAAAATTCTTCCCCCATTAGAAAGCTGCAATTTCTTTGAGTTCATTAGGCTATATATGGACCATGGGCGAAGCCGGGGCGAACACCCAGTTAGATATGTTCACAAAATTACTGTAAATACTGAATTATATGAAACTTGGTATGTACTATAATTGTACATAAAATAATTTATGATAAAAAGTTAGCGTTATTATATTTGCCACGCTCTTAGAGGGTAGGAGGAAAAGCGCTGCCATATTGTAAATACTAGTAGTCCGCACCATGTAAAAATACGACTGCTAAGTAATTAGGTATATAAATAAAATATTACTACAAGGATTTTAGTTGTTGACATGGTACATGATAACTGATTAGTTTAAAACACATGTTTAAAAAAGCGCCATAGTAATAAGAAAATTTCAGATGAACTCTGATCTTCACCCTTTGTTAGGTTTATATTGTAATCTTTAAATTGAGACATCAATATCTTGATTAATAATTAATATTATGATGTACCTATTGATAGTTAAAACATCTCATAGTATTGCAGATTTTATCATTATTCTGATAGGGGTTAAGGTTTATGTGTGTGATAACGATAGAACTATAATATCCGCTTGTTTATTAAATACTAGCAGTTGCCTGCGACTTCGTCCGCGTGTTTAGTTATCAGGGCATGTTCTAATTAATCCATAATTAATTGTGACATGGCCATCTGTGCGTAAGATTGAAAATGAGAAAAGATTCACAGCCTCTCCCCGTAGGTGATAGCGTGATAATATGTAGTGTATATGTTGACTCGACCTGTTAGCAATCATCATCATCAGCATGTTCACGTGTGTTCCTACTGCTGCGACACAAGCCTCCTATGAGGGTTCAGGCCACAATCCACCACGCTGGCCAAGTGCGGGTTGGCAGATATCACATGTCGAATCGAACTTTTGATTCTTAGACATGCCGCTTCCCTCACCATGTTTTCCTTCACCATTTTAAGCAGTGGTGATGTTATCCACATGTGCAGATAAATTAGAAAATCAATATATTTCCCGCACGCTTGTCCGGTCTCGAACCCCGACTTATCGATTTGGAACTCCGAGGTTCTCACCACTGAGACTATTAGCAATATTCATACAAAATTTTAAGTAAATCCATGCATTAAATACTTTATGAGTTTAGACTGGACATACACACAGACAAACAGACGAAAATTCTAAAATCTGTATTTTTGGCTTCCATATCTATAAGTAGATCACGCCTCAAGTATTCTTTAAAAAAAATATTCTATGTACAGTTTTGACTTTCCTACGATTTTATTATATGTATAGATACAAAATCAATTGATGCATGAGGTTTATAAATAGTAAAATGCACTTGAAAGAAGTAATGTTATCATGAATTATGTATTAAGTTTACAACTCTTCCCAAACCCTGGTCAGGTGCTACCAACCGGTAGTCGATACGGCGTAATCTCCTTGCTTATTTCTGTGTAGTTTTTAAAATTAATAAACTGAACCTGACGTATTATATATCGTCATAACCTTCACATGTTTCTGAAATTACCTCGGAAATCTTTCAATTGTATTAAAATATGATCTAACATACATTGCAGTAAACAATTTTGTATGCAATGAAAATAAATGAAACCACGTTACCTCATAATAATTCTTCTGGAAATAATAGTAATATATTTAAAAAATTCAAACAAAAATAATTAAACGCACACGTTCACGCAATGCTTTTTTCTACAATCACCAAACCCTTACCATAGCTTAACATTGCTGCTGTTGGGGTACGCTTGATGACACGCTAATGTCGCACGTGTTATCGCGCGGGTAACTTCGCTTAGAGACGCGAATGTACAGTGGTTATAAAAAACTAAACGAAAGAAAATTGATAATAATCTACGCGCGATCGCTTAGCGATCAGCTCCGCCCATCCGTTGCTCAATGCAAGTACTTTCGTTACCCTACTGTATAATTATTAAACAGCTGAAATTCACTGTGTCTACTTGACCATTGCGTTATAACCAATTATCTGATATAAATAATATGACAGAATGTAGAAGAGTATAAGTTGAGCTATATATATTATGTTATTTTTGAAGGAAAATGAATAAGTACAGTTACGCATCAGGCACGGTAGAATGTGTAAATGACGATTGGTCACGCATTCTATTCCTCGCAGTTTGCTTACCGTGCGAAACATTGTTTGAATGGAGTTAGGTCTGAAACGAATTATCATTATAATTGCTTACCATAATATGAATTCTGTATATTTAACAGCTCATACGTCTGCAAGCCTTTTTATCACAAGTGGCAAAACGTTACTGAAGTGGAATTCCGTATTTTATTAATCTTGATTGACACAAAATTATTGAATAACAAAATTGTCCAGATATGATTGAATTATTTAATTAATACTGTGAATTTTATATCCAAGGCCATACCGGAATCACGGGAAACTATGATATTAACAATTTTATAAATTTTCAACTGGATGGGAATTTAGGTACCTACTTATCCATATGTAGGACGTACTAGAAATTTTTTTGTCATTTAGTACCATTTTAGAAGTTGCAGGAATTTTTTAAATTACTACTTATAATCTTATCATATCTAAGGTAGACATATTTGATTTAATTGTTGTCTGTATTGCTTTCTATGCCTATCCCAGATATTAATTATCAATTTTATGAATACTTGTAACGTCTTTAACACATTATATAGATTGTTTTTAAATAGTTGGTATTTTGAATGAATGAATATCATGCTTATATTTATATGATGATCTTGGAAGATTTTTTTAAAGATTAACGATTTTATTTAAGTTGAGAAAAAATTCGTTACATATTAGCTGTAGTGACCGCTATTTATTGTGAAATATTGTGTAAATTTGACAAACGTATATATAGAAAAGACTAGTTTTGTATATATTTCAATTCTTCCTCTTCAATATTTAAAATGTGTGAGTAAAATGATTTTTAATATGATAATTGAAGAACATTCAAACATATTAAAAAATTGTCTGAAACCTAAACGATAAATAAATAAGCAACCAAGCATACTCTTTATTTATTTTCAATATTAAAATCTTTTTCCATTTAGTATTACATCATTATCTTAACGCAAATCGGTGGCATGTGCTAAGCATTATTCCACGATGTTCAATAATAATTATTGAAAGAAGTCATGAATATTATTATATGTAATAATGACTTATATTATAGATTAACTATTAGGTATATTTATATCAGTAAACTATTCTGACAGATTACGTGGGAGTAAAAAAGGAGTATTAATTGTACTTTACACATCAATCTTTATTCTCTTTCAGATCTTTGAAATGTTCCCTGACATCGAGTTACTTAATAATCTCACAATTATGTCGTCGATCCGATAACGGGAGTTTGAAAATTTCTTATGACATCACTTAAGTAAAGCTTAGAACACTAATTTAACATGTGACTTTATGTGATATTGAAACAATAATTTTTTTTGTAATATTTTATTTGATTGTGTTTATACCTATGCTGTTCAATGGATACCGACAATAACAAAATCACAAAGAATAAATCGAAGCGTAATAGGAACAAAAATGCGAAGAAAAAAGAAATGGAGAGAAAAGACGAGGTGGGCGTAGATGTGGTTGAATGTGACGTTAAGGAGATCGATAATGAAGTTAATATAAGTGGATCACCAAGCTCAACGGAT
The DNA here is from genome assembly GCF_012273895.1 of Zerene cesonia. NCBI lineage: Eukaryota > Metazoa > Arthropoda > Insecta > Lepidoptera > Pieridae > Zerene > Zerene cesonia. Next base: position 1,473,767 of record NC_052122.1, on the reverse strand, counting down.
AGCGAAGATCTAGTCAATGCCATCAACTACAACACCATAACGTCGTTAGCTGCTTTGAAAGATATAATCCAAGGGGAGAACAATGACACTCCGGAAACGGACAGCTTTTTTCAACATTATTTTATGAACCATTGTAATAATTTATCCAGCCGAAATTCTAGTTCTACATCACCTTTTCCTTATACTGAGCGGAGACGTCTCTCGCAATGCCGCGAGGAAGATGAAGACGATTATAAAAAAGATAATTCTGTTTCAAATTCACCATCTAAAGCTTTACAATTTTCAGATTCTAACAAAAATGACAATAAATTGAACAAATCCCCACATAGAACTGAAAGTCTGAATAAAGACAATAAGTTAACAGAAAATAAAGCTCAGTTAGAGGAGACAGACTCTTCAAAGAGGACGGTAATGGGAGCAAAACATAAGTTTTTAGTAACGACAACGGAAACTCCACCAGCAAAACTAGAGCGTGCTTTGCGAACACAAGTTAACAACGCCCACACAGTTCATTTTGGAACAAAGGGCGCAGAGGAGTTAAGACCCAGTGTAAGATCAATATTTGCTGGCGAAAATCTCCACCGCGACAAAAATTATTTCGATAGCAGCTTGATAGAAATAAGATCAACAGTAGACGGAGTAGCGACAAGCTCAGAAGATATTTGGGTCAAGAGGACTAGTGACAGACAAGTAAGATTTAAAGTTATTATAAGTTTAATATATTATATCTATTAACGTCCAGTCAAAATGTGTAGTCTCAGCATATTGTCCTGACTTCCTGCGTCAACAGACCCACTATTCATTGTCGTAAAAAGAAAAACAATAAAACTTAACACTTCGAAGTTCTCAATTACAAGCTAATTTTTTTCACGTGTGATTGCCAACGCCAATGCCAAGTACAGTTACTTTTATAATCTGAAGTGTTACCTATCTCTCCAGATCTCTTGAACCTTGAAGTGGGGATGAAAAAATAAATGGCGACCGACCCCAACTTGTGAAGAATTTCGGATAGGTGTACTATTTAGGTTTAAGTTTATGCATAAATTTTCTTCGGGGGTTGCATTTTTTTAAATTATTGTCGATGAAAGGTCAAACTGACTTTTCGTCAGTTGGTATTGCAATTTGACTTTAACGCGTTTCGTTTTAATTGTTATAATATAATATGATCATATTTCCTTTTAATGTATTATTGAAGACGCAATTACGTGTTGGTTGACATTTAATTTAGGGATGGCTTTTATTGTTAGCAATAGTTTTTAAAAATTGTCAGCATGTGGGGCATGGCTGCTCGATGAACATAAAATTGCTCATTGTGCTAGTATTTGTAGTTATGGGTGCAACCCAGCGAAGGTAACTAAACATTGATCTTTTAATACCTGACAACCCAAGAATTGTTACGGGAAACTTTAGCTTGAAGTTTTCAATTGGTATGGAATTTAGCTATTAATGAAATCGGTGAAATGTTTGAATAAATATGAAAATTAATAAATTGCAATCTGTTTGAAATATATTTTTTGAGATATTTATTATTATATGAAATAGCGCGCTATCTACTCATTAACTAGGTTGTTGGATCATAAAGTATTTATTACTAATTATCAAAAAAAAAAAAATTACATATTTTAGGTTGTATCGCCGAAGGAAGAGATAAATAAAACTGACGATGAAGGAAAGAACAGACAAGCGATAGATACACCAAAACCAGATAAAGTGGAAGCACAACGCGTGAGATCGGGAACTTGGGGCTCGCAATCACGCAAAGAAAAAGATATAATCAAAATAACCGATGTTCAAAAATTGAAGGATGTTCGACGGAGCAGCGATGACAGACGCCAAAAGAGAGGTAATGGAAAAATAAATCCTTTTAGTACAATTAAACATTTAGTCTTATTTGATACCTGCAAACGAGTAATCAAGATATATCAGATCATATCTTAAAGTTATAAATGTGAAAGTTTCTTTGTTTGGATGTTTGTCCGTCAATCACGATCGAAACCACTGAACGGATTTTGATGAAATTTGGAATACAGACAGGGTATGAGCTGACTTAGGTGATAGGATACTTCTTTCCCCGATTAAACGCTCCCTTGGGATAAAACAGAAATCTTGATATCCGGGCGAAGCCGGTACGAGCGCCTAGTTTTATATATTTCAGAAACGGTTTCAACGGTAAAAATTACTATGAAGGCGCTTCGAGGGCGATGTATCGATTTAGGTCGTAAGGTCGTCGGTAATTCATAAAATATTAAATAAATGCTGAGTGAGTCGATATATACCTCTATCATTTACATTATAATACTAGCTACCTACGGCTGAGGGCGATCGTAAAGCCTTAGAATACTTACTAATTGTTACATAATTTTATGTATTTACCGTATGTTGTGTACTATACCCACAATTATGCTTTTGTGTGCAAGCCGTATTGCAAATATTAAAATGTGTATCCAAGCGCTTCTTATTTACGTAGATTATAACAAATAGATACTAATTATACATGCGATAATTATCAGTTAATATGATCCCCAGAACCATTTCGCCACCAACTAATTCCGTACGTTTTCAAGACTGCGTTACAACGCAAGTATTAAATTTAGATTTATTATCGACGAAGTGTGTACTAACCATACGTGCTAGCGATGTTTGCAGTGTCTTCATATTATTAGTATTATGTGTGCTCTAGCTGGCAGGTAGCCACATTACTAATGTTAAGGGATACTCTTTCTCTAGCATGTACAAAGCATTCAAACAATATAGTTTTCAAACAACATTAGATATTTAAAGATACCGGAAGTATAATTTACGAATGCAAGACGGCATGTTTGGAATTCGTGTAAACTTTCGCATGTTTAACTATAATTTGTAGTTTTTAATAATAAATAATGCTAGCCCGCGTCATTTTTCACGAACGACCTTCGTTTGTAATAGTAATTTTATGATTAAATCTCTACAAAAGCTGATACCCAAATTATTTTCTATAAAGTTAAACATTTCAGTCGGGATACCGTCTACCGTTTTTTTTATTAATTTATTAACACGCTTTTATTAGCTTCACCGGTATGCTTGTATGTCATCGACTCCTTTATACTCGTTTTGATCCACTTTGAACAGACAGAATTAATTCAAAATTTGTACACTTTGAAACGATAACAGAATTATAATTCCATGAGTTCGTCGTACTATCCTGATTAAGATTACAACACATTACACGTCGTTATTTGTCGAAAGTTTTTCCGTAGATGCGGTAGAAATATGAGAATTTGCTTTTATATTTTACCTATTTGTTTAAATGAATGTGTAGTCTGTAAATGTCTTGTCCTGCGTTTAAGTATCTCAAATTGTGTTATCAGTTTTCGATCAGGTTGAACACAAGGAAAAATGTGAATGAATAAATAAACGAGACCGACGTTATGGTATCATTATGAGGCACTGCCTTCACCTCGTTTCAACCTTTGTACTTCTATGCAATAATTTATGAAAACTCATTTTCATTAGTGCTTAGTGAGATCACTGTGAGCAATATAAACGGAAGCCTTGATCGAAATGACTATTTTATTTCTGATCTTATAATACACTTGTTTCAGCGTCCCATTTGTAAACATGTTTTTATGCCACATTCACGCTTTGTTTACTATAATCGTGTCGCTCAGTTGGATCTGTTGAAAAGAAACGCATTGCATCGAGAGAAACAATTGTTGAACATTTTAGAGAACACTCCGCATGCAACCTTCATATTTGTATTCAGACATTTATTTCATATACGTGTGTTTAAAGCCATGGTAACGTTTTAATGCCAGCTATCGATGACGAAGTCGCTAGGAATTTGCATTTACGACGTGCACTATTGGCAAAATGTAAAGTTCTTCACTATTGCGATGGTGTAATTATAAAGTTGTTTTTGGAATTGTATTCCTATTCATTACTGCCGATAAAACGGCGATCGATTTATCGTTAGCACGCAGCGCTATAATATCCACGTAAATAATCTATGCTCATGGAATTCATTTCAACTTTGTGTTCTAATGAATCATATATCAATCAATAATGTTTTTATTGTCTCTATCGGTATAGGACCTGATATAGATCAGGCGGTGTCTTTAAATCGAATCACATTCTATTTGTTTGCCTTGTGATGATTAATTCCAATGAGATAAATATGCCATGGGGGTCGTCTTAGGATGTATGGGATTGCGGGCACTCATACTTGTGCAATGAATTGTAAATACATATTATTATAACAGGTTCTTATTTTGTAATCGTATGCTTTATTTAAGAGCGTTAGGATAGGTTCTACTTTCAACTGTTTGAGGGTTTGTTTATTTGGTTATTTAAAATATCTTTAACTGTTTTTAGAGCAACGATTGGACGCAGCTATCACAAGAAGCACGCAATCGGTGGGAGAACGCAGGCGACGAGGGTCCGCAGACGATGGTCATTCGCATCAGTTTTATCAACAGACGATACATGGTAAATGTGTTGTAATTTTGTTTGTCACATTGAAAGGATTGCTCCTGAATAACCGAGTTACTAAGACATGTTGTATGTTTACTTATTTTTTTTAAATATATTTTCAGGAACCTCCGGGGTGAGTCGCAGACCGGCTTTGTTTGATATTTTCAAATCACGTCCGCGCGGCGCCGATTCTAAGAAACCACCGAGTTTCATGCAACAAGTGAAAAATGCTATGCAGGTATATATTGTGCCACGCACATGGTAATAAGGTAGAAATATCTGTAATATAAATATCTGTATTGTTTTGTAATGTAATGAATATGTACTTTCAGAACATGACCAAGTCGAATGCTAAAGAACCGAGTAAAACGGATACAAAACAGGATTTGACGAAACACGATGGTGCTGTGACCTCGACTAACGCATCTTCGAGCAAAGTTAAGGATGGCTCTGCGCACCCGCACCCTGGCAGTGACACTAAGGTAATTGTTTATACAGAAAAGGCAATGGGAATAATCGTTATTACGACATTAAATATCAACATTTCAAACCACATTCTTTACGAGATGTCTGGATGAGTTCATTTCAACAAAATTGTACAGAAAGAGTTATTAGAGTATTGTCCTATTTGAGAACGCGGTCTTAAATAATAGAGTAAATTCGATCATGGGCTGTGATTGGAACTCGAACCAATGGCCACTTAGTGTGATATTATTCTCATTTGGATGAATTTTATCTGCCTTTCTATATAAGATAGAAAATAATATACTAGAAAAGTCTGTTTTGCGATGGTTCTACGTTCTACGTTCTGGTAAGAACGCTCTGAAATATTAACGAGGATTCACTGGGTAAATATTTTATTAATAGGGCTATCAAGCTGTAAGCGGAATGATGACTAGGTGTTTCGCTGTATTTCGAAATAAATCATGTGGCGATGTCATGTCATGTCATGAAATCATGACTGGATGTTATAATGGATTTTTTTGTATCCATTGTTTATTTCGTTATGGTAAATAATAAATTCGTATTAGAGATTTGTGTCAATGAATATACGTATGATATTATACAACGTGCTTTTGGATTCTATTAACGCCAAATTCTTGAGAAGCACACGTAAAATTAGTAAGACAATTCTACCAAATAAGGAACAATAAAAACAATCAAAGTTGAAGAATTAGCTAGGATATCGCATTAACGATTTTTAATACAAGACCACGGAGAACATGAAGGAAATTTTTTGGTCACGACACTGAAAATATATATCGTCTTTAATATTTGAGGGAATATTTCCTTCTATATAAGAAAGAATCTTAACATAACGTCCATCAGACAGGCAATAAAGCAAAGGCAATCTATTATGTTGTTATTATTTCGTGCAAACTCATAATGAAATATGTATTTTTGCACAGTACTACCACACAATTACCGTTCCGAGCAATCGAAGACCTAGCGCTATCAATAAGGTGATGGATCTATTCAGAGGGCGAGCCTCCATACCGGGACAGCCAGCTGAAGCAACAGAGAAAAAGCGGACGGTGAGTCAACTAGAATAATCGTAATCTAGCACGCGCATAGTCAGATTTTAGTAACGTAGTTTAGGGGGATTATGGAAGTAAAACGGCCAAAAGTACAAAATCATCATCATCATCAGTCCATATATGTTGCCACTGCTGGGACAGAGGCCTCCTATGAGAGTTCATGCCATAGTTCACCACTCTAGCCAAGTGTGGGTTGGCATAGTAAATAATAATATAAAACTAGTCTCCCTCTAGCAAATGAGTTGGGAAGCAATTCTCATTTGGAAGCGTTCATTCTTTAGGCTGCAAATTACTACGATTAATATTATCTAGATGGCGCTTATATCAAAAGTCATATATATAACCTAGCATAAATATAAGATTATTTTTAGATGGTATAGATGGAATTATGAGTAAAATCGTCCTGATTTGTCGATAACATATCGGTCGGCCGGCCGGAGCAATTACATTTGTAGGTAATATGTAAGAATTAATAATTTAAAATTTATTTAGCTTCAATAAATATTCGTCAGTTAATATTATTTTTGATGTATGACGCAATAACGTCTTATTTTTTGCGTTAATAGAAACCCAAATAACACGCCTCAAAACAAACCGTACTATAGAATTTCGTACCGAAAACGTACCGACTATTGCATTGATGGAAGCAACGCGCTATCGAGTCGGTACTAGAGTTACCGCTACCGTTACCCCTCCGTTATCGCACCGAAACAGAAAAGAGTATTAGTGATAGTATTTTCTTGTGTTTGATTTTACGCGAGTATTATACATTTAGAAGAGAGACTGGAGTCTCCCCGTGACCACGCTCGCTGTAGTGTTCGAAACGTCGGGTTAATAATATAATGAATAAATCGCGTTTAAAATCCGTTAAAAAGTTTTTAATTTCTAAAAGCCTTAGTGATCTTTTGTTTATTAGTGACTAGTTATAACAAGTTAAAATATTGTCATATTTTTTATGCAATTAAAAAATCGTGTAGTATATACTATAACAACGTTAATGTTATTTCAATAAATGTGTCCCAACGTGCCAACGTGTCTACGTATATTATACATTATTAGAACGTTAATGTAATTTGAATCAATATGTCCGTTACGTTAATCAAAGTTGAATAACAAAACATTTTATTTTCTCCGCATTTCCATATGTAATATATATTTGTACCTAAAGGTGTTTCTCGTGTTGCTTACCATAACCGTTTGGAAACGGGTTGAGGAAATTGGTCTTAGAATAGGCCCATAACTTTTTTTATGCACCTAAGAGGTTGTAGTAGTAGGGGAGCCCAAGAGGGGATTTTTGGGGATAAAGGAGGGTACTTTAGCTATTGCTAAGTACCTCCTCAAGAAAGTAATTACAGTACTAAGTAAAAGCAGCAAGATTTTAAACAAACCTAATTCTAAAATTCCTAAAAATACGCTCAAATCGTCAGATTAAGGAAATTGTGACTACTTGTCTTGTAAATAACCCTAATATCTTAATCTGACGTGCTCGAGTCATTTTTTTACTTCCGAATAATCCATATTTAGAATAGTGGCCTCCTAAGGCTATAATCATAAGCATATATGGCTGAACAACGTTTGCCGAGTCAACTTGTTTCTTTAAAAGTTTTTAAATCGTCGTTTCAGTAGTTCAAGCTTTGTTCATTTTCAACAAGATGTCTTAATATTTAAGAATATTGATCATTTGTGTTCGGTGAATTAATAATCAATGAATATCGAAGTTGGTTTTTTACATTAATATCCGAAATTATCTGCACGTAGGTACCAATTAGTTTACTATAATATCGTGTTTATCACAAATCCATTTTCGACGATGCCACTGGAAATTTCCGCATTAATTAATTAAGAATAATGTAATCATTAGAAAATGTTAATAAAAGGATGCGAATTAAAATAACATTTGAGATCTTCGATTTATATTAAGCTTAGCATAGTTAAGTCTTATAAATCAGATAGGCTTACGTAGGCTTTCAGTTCTTAATTTATTAAAGACTTAACTGGTAAAATCTATGTTCAAACCACGTCTTTGAATAACGTAAACGGATTATTTATAAAAATAGCTATGTGAGTATGAAATGTAAATGAAATCTCAAATAATAATTAAAGGAAATGTGTTATAAAGTATTTTCCGTTAATTATTATTTGAGATTGAGATTGCGGCTAGGTCGTATAGTTTCAACGTTTATATTTATTTATTTAAACATGTCTATACGTATCTTATTAAGAAGCAGATTTACCTAGATCTCTTAACTGAGTTTACAAGAGTAATTGCTATTGCGCTTATCCCAACTGCCAAGCTATGATAAGTTCCAGAAAGTTCCATACTTTAATTAAGTCTATTTTAGAAGTTGAAAATGGTTGGTATAATAGAGAGAATGAATTCAAGTAATATTGTACACATCATTTTCAACTTGCCGTCCAAACTATTAATAGAGAAGACAGATTAGAATTAAACACCAGCGTTAAAATAAAAGGTGGCATTACGTAAGAAAGTAGGGTAGTGACTTAAAGTCAGACGACAAACAATGAGGGAGGAGCCTGCCTCCTGCTCCGTATGCGTGAGTGAGTAACGCGTTACGTAACGAAACTGTGTACTCTCCCATAAGAAGTTGCCACATCAAAGAAAAGATTTATTTTTAAACTTATTGTCTTCCTTGCTTGTGAAACAATGTGTTCTTGGATCACAAGAAATAGTGCGTCGATTTAAATCAGGCAGAAGTTTTGGAGGTGGATGAGGAAGATGTTGGATGCTCGTTGCCCATATACCTACGGCGTATTTTTCTTTATCTTCACAACCTCGTTTCATAAAAATAAATGACTGATAATACCTAGGGCAAACAATAGACAAAGGACTAAAATGTTTTGCATAAAGTGTACAGATCGAGTACTGAAATATTCACAGATCTGTCGTCCAAAATACACTTGAAGCGTTATATAATTGAGGAAAATTTGTGTGGTCTACGTATTATATTTTGTTGTATTTATGAAGTATAGTTGAGATTAAACGCGTGGTACTTTACTAATGTGTGTCGTTAAAAAGAAACATGTTCATCTGTGTCGTATGCTACTACTAGTTTATTGCCTAGTACCTTCTCGGTATAGTACAAACAAAGTAATATTATGCTTATATTATTGACGACTCTGGGGCCGCTGCTGGTCGTTTACTTAAAAACTACATGCACACATATTACACGCATACACGCATACATATTTGTATTACATATTTGGCGATGCTTTCACTCAATGAAAGAAAAATGCTTGTAAATTTCCAGATAAATTTCCTTAAAATGTTTTTTGTTTATTATATTCCCTTTTCTAAAAGTCCTGCACTTTGAAATATTCCTCTAGGAAATCCCAGGTTACTGTACATTATCTAATACCTAGGTCTGCTTTACAGGTGTAGATAATTGTAATCGTTGTTTGTGTTACATTTACATAGGAATACGGAATGTTATAGGGAAACAGTTGAATATTTACTTAGTGCCTTAATTATCTACACAATTGTCACCGCAATTATGTCAAGTTCGTATCCGATTGACATATAAACGTTCACAGACTGTAAATCGAAACTAAACGTAATAAAATTTTATTTTTATTTTGTTGCCGCAAGTCGTTCTTCATGAAACGTCGGGTAATTTTTAGTGCACGATAGCGATGACATCACAATGATATTGTCAAAACTGGATACATATTGTGACACTCGATGTAGCTGATACATGGGGCATTGTGTTGAACGGTCTGATAAGGCTTCTTGACTTCCCGATGCCGTTGCGGAACCACTGCTAAGGAAATCGGCCATGTACGCTTCAGCGTTGCATAACAAAAGAACGTCTCGTGACAACTGTGTTATCACCGCTCAGTGTTTTAAGAGATGCCTCCGCGATCTAACATCGCTGTATTCACGAAAATGCGTGAGTTGTATCGCTAGTAGCGGCTGGTGACATCTCGAAGAGTATGTGTTAAGTGTGCGTGTGGGATATGGCCAACTACTTTCGTTGGAAGAAGGGTAAAAGGGATGATGATGTGTTCGTGTCAGAGAAACCGCGCAGTCGATCCCTCGATCCGCGTTCACTGGAATTGAGTGGTATCCGGCTTGTTGCACAGAACTATCACCAAAACCAACGTAATCAACAGGTAACAATTGAATTGTGTCTACTCTGCGCGTTGTTTCTTCAACAGCAATATTATAATTTGAGTAAAATGTTGCTAGCTATGTATAATGTATATCACCATATGTTTTGCGAATTCGTTTCATGTTCTCTGACATTTGTCATTAACAGAGTTTATCCTGTTTGTTTATGATTTTAAATGCGATGACGGCATCGCGATTCGCCGTGTTTATTTACCTATTATTCAGACTATATATGCTTTACGTGAATATTATCGTAGTTGTAAAAAAATATCATTAAAAGATTATTTAAAACATATATTGTCGTATCTGAAGGAGTCTTAGTACTTATGTGTATGTTAGATACTTTATATAATGAGCAGAAAACAGGACAGTCGAAGGGCCAAAACAATGAGTACATTAATTGTACAAGTCCATGCCTTTTCTTATGCGAGTGTCGTAATTGAAAATACAATCAGAGTTTGTTGTGATAAGTACTGATACGAAACTTTATGATAAAATTTATGGTTGCTTGCGTGTGTTTATTATTACTGTTATCGATATCTGATTGGTGTGAATTCTATAGTTAGCAGTTGTGTTGTAAGTAATGAAATACTCAACCTCCTTCATGCGTATATGTGAAGGACATTATCACATCGCATTATTTTCGGTATGAATTCACCTCTGTTATTCGACGACATTCGCTAAGCGTTTAACATGGCAATTAATCAAGCGTCTGAAATATTTTAGTTATTTTCCGTATCCTTGGCCGACGTAATTTAAATTTCTATGGTTTCCTTTTTAATTATCTGTACTCGTGAGACATGGTATGGAAACAATGTGTTCCAGTGTTTCTTAAACGCAGGCGAATCTGCGGGTATCTGTGAATTATAGATAACGTTAGATAAATAAATCAATTTTACGTTTTAAAAGTTTTTAATGAATATATATAAAAATAATATCTCCACTAATATTAATATCAACATAAATTATAAATGTCTGTTTGTTTCTTCTCCACGCTTAAACTGCTGAAACAATTGAAATTTGGTACATAACGTAATTTGGAAAAAGGATAATTTTTATCCCGAAAATCCCACAGAAACGGGAACTGTGTCGGGAAAAACTCGGTACTGTCTTAGTTTTCCTTTCACTGCGCGGGCAAAGCCTCGCTGTCTGTCTTTCTCTTCTTTACACCTAAATCACTGAATCGATTTGGATAAAATGTTGTACAATGATAGTTTGAGACATGTGAGAAAACTAAGGATAGATAGAAGATTAATCCTGTAAATCCCATGGGGACGGCAACAGACGGCAGTTTTCATTTGATTACGCGAGCGATATAAAGAAAAAATTATACATTCGTACCCGTCGAACCCTGAAACTATACTGGATTCGAAGATAAGATTTTTCGTGTAGTATTTTTTAGAATTTATAAACGGATGCTTTACTTAGGGACACTGTTGTTATCACGACGTCCCATTTATCGTGATGGATTAATGTTTACGTCATCGTAATGGAAGATAATTTACTAAGAAAATAATATAATCGCTCTGTCTGATATTCCGTTCTTTGCTTTATGTGCGGGTGTTGAAAGTTTTACTTTTACAAATAATTATATATTGCCTGGTGTTATTTACTTTCTCGAAAATATAGCTAAAAGCCTTTTATATCTTAAACTATACCTAAATTATAGTAACATTATGATGTTTATCAGATGTTACAAATACGATACTCCACCCCCTCCTCTCCCGTCCATCTTTTTACCATCTATTTTCTTACCCATTTTAAATTAGAAGCGTGCAAACGTACGGTGTCTCGTCACATAAATTTCTGGGCCAGGAAATCGGAAAAGGTTGTAACCTTCTTATTGCATTAACTTCGTTATCAAAGACTTCATTTTATGACAGATAATCTGTAATACTGTATCTGGTGTTATCTCTTTTGATCGAAATAGTTCACTATTTTGTGAATGTGATGTTGTTATCGTTTTAGAAATTATAACCTGATTTCTTTTTAATATTAATTAAGACTTTTTTGTAACCGATCCCTCATAGTAAATTTATAATATGTAATTTTTTTTAGTTCCGGATCACTGCAAATGTTATATTTTTATACTAAATACAATATGTTTTCAACTCAATACCGGCGATTATATTTATTATGCGACACAACTAACAATAGGATCGATTCAGTGCCATATTATGAGGCCATAGTTTATGAATGTGATATTTTGTATGTGGTAGAATTGGGCCATCTCGCACCGGGGAAGTACCACACCCCCACAGAAGACCGGCGTGAAATAACATTCTGCTGTGTTTCGTTCGATGGGGGAGGCCCATATCCTTTTCCTTACCCTTCTCAGTCCATTCCTTTATTCCTCTTGACAATCCTTTCTTAATCCCTTCCCAATTTAAAGTCGGCAATCCATTTGTAGAGGCGTAAGGTCTGCAATGGACTTTCCAAATGTTCACGTTTTTTCGCACGTAAGGTTTCTTTTCTTAGTTGGATCGAGTTGTACTTACAACACGATGCCCGTTAATACAGTTATATTATTCGCGTCTCATGGTTCGACATGATAAAGCACACACTTAACAAGCGTACTCTCAGCCCTACGTTAATGATTCATTCTCTTCTCGTACATTTCAGGCGATCCTTAGTTCGTTTTGAAGTGCAACAATGCACTGTTGGCCATTTAAACATAATAGTCGTCCTAGTACATTATAAGTACACTTTGTTAATAGGTTAGATACACTCATTGTTAGACCTTCGACAGTTATTAGCATACTGTCACGTTTCATTTCATTAAATGGTCAGCTGGCGGGAGATATGATTTGCTAGTGCGTATGTATGTGGCTTATTCAATTATTTGTTACAATACTATAAACTAGCAGCTTAATTAATGATATATACATATTGAAAAGAGATTTTGTTTAATCTGATGAACCAATGAAAATGTTATTTATTCTAGGCACATAACACTATAATTGTAGTGTTATTGTATGAAGCAGTCCACCCGGCATCCCACGTGGTACATGATATTATTTACTCTATTGCACTCGGGGATCACGTAAATATATCCTGAGTTCCTGAGATAGGAATATTAGCGCATTCAAACAAACAAAGAAACAAACAAACTCTTCAGGTTTATAATATTTTTATTGATATCTATTGAATATAAAAAAATAAAAAGCTGTACTTTAAAAAGCTGTACTTCAAATAAATGCTTATTTCATATTATTGTTTGTTCAGGAATAATGATTCAGCTCCACATTGTCTATTAATCCCTCGGGACGTGCCTGTAATGTTTTATCAACAAGCACTTTATTTTTTTTATTTCGTAACCGGCTGAGATTAAAGAGTTGATTAATTAAAAAAAACTGTATATTTCATTGATGATAATAATATTTCTGAAAGAGCTTCTATCAATATTGAATTTGGAACGAGATCAATTAATAATACTTTACTCATCATGCGGTATTGATCGAGAGGATTTGCAAATTAAATAGCCACCGAAAGCTTCAATAAACATAAAATAAACCCAAGTAAGATAAATACTGAGAATATATTCCATCGCACATGGTTTAACGGATGCAGATGTTTTGATAGTCGTATAAGACCAAACCGCAAGAAGAAATATGTCTCTTGAAATCGGTTTTTATGAAAATGTACACTGCAAAACTATCAATGTTATTTTATGTTTGTAATTGTCCCACTCTTTTATTAATCGAATTATTTAAATGTCAAGAATTCACAGGCGTGAAGTCAGAAATAACACCAATATAAAATCTTTGAATTAAGTTTGTGTCTCAATGTCGGTATATTTGATAAGGTTAACTCGGAAGTAGTATCTAGTAAGTGATTAATACTCTCAAACAATCACCGGTAACTGTTAGTCTTTAAATTTGGTTATTACAAAAAGATATATTGCAAATGCATTATATTATATCGCACGAGCACTCTTTACTACGGCCGAGCTATAATAGATACGAAAGTTACATTAATAAATACTTCAATGTTACACGAAGAGATCAATGTTAAAAGTAAACTCAATAAAGCCTTACATTGTTTGCTTTTAATGTAAACTCGAAAGGCTCTGTACCATTATTGTTCTGTTGTTAAAATTTATGAGAAAGCACGAAGAGTACACGAATAGCGAGTGCTGCAAACATTTGTAAAGCTTTAGCACTATTGTAAATTACAGTGTCATTACTTAATATAAGAGATTTGTTAATATTAGGTACTAGTGTGTTTTATGGAAGCGTGAAAAATCACGAGGATGTTTTGAGTACAATTTAAAAACCAGCAATTAAACTTCTGTACGCAATATGTTTCTAGAGTAAGGGAATTTAGTTTTGATATTTGCTAGGTGTCGTGTAAACTGATGGCTTTCTTTAGTAAAGGTAACAAATTGTGTACATACAGTATACACGTGGTAAACGTTACATAGTACTTTAATGATACAAGCGTCCCTATCGTATCGGAAGAGTAATTCTCGTACAATTTTTTACGGTCCAGTTACAATAGGTACAAACTACCCTTTAGCAACATTGTATTTATATTTCTTGTAATATTCCTTTAACCTCATACTTACTGTGATTATAGTTAAACGATCATATAGAATGCTATACTTTATAAATCATATTCAGTGCACTTTTAACATAGCATTATGTGCAATTACACTTGTGCAAAGGCTGGCAGCTGTGATTAAATAAAATGTATATTATGGTGCTTAGCACTGCATCTAGTATTTGCTTTGTCTATTGTTCAACTTTGTATGATTACTATGAGAACCAGGTGGTCTGTCAACAGTTAATACATCATGCGGATCCGTAAACTGAATGATAATAACACAGCACTCATCAAACATTGAAAGGACAAATGCATGTAGATACTAGGTAAATTTGTAAGAGAATATCCTATACTTATGCATTTTAATCGTTCTCACTTATGTTTGGTCTGGGCTATAGCATAGCAGTTTTTATACGTACCTGTTGTTACGTAATGTTTCATCAATCAATAAATATGATTTTATCCAAATTAGACAATGTAGATAGAAAGCTTCGCGAACCCTTTAAAATCACAACCTTTGCTAGTTATTTTCAATAGCGTTTTTTGTTCCGAGAATATTTGAGGTTAACAATACATTTGTTTCTTTTTTCAAACATATTTTATCGCTTACGTTTCACATAGCGGAATATGTATGTGACATTATCATAACAATTGAATTAAAAATAACGAAACGTGTATAAAGAAACACCCGAAAGATAATTTTTGATCTCAATTGTCGTAAAGCAAATGTTGAAATGTGAAAATTGCTCTAAAGTAGTCACAGGCGTAATTGATATTTTCGAATATGAATAATTTTCGTCATACATACATTAGTAGTTTCTTTCCTACAATCTATAAGAATATTTATATAAAATAAAGATTGAAAATGATTTCAATCGAAGTAAAATGTATTGAGATAAACTGAATAGAAAAGTGTTCCCAGAAAATTTTATTCAGAAAATGATCAAATAGACTATTATCTCTTTCATGTATTTTTGGTGTATTAATATTTATTAATTTACATTTATGTAAAATTTGTAAATTTAATAATTATTTAGTTGTTATTTATTCTTACTCATTGCTGCTTTTGTTTTCAAATGATTTAGAATTATAATTAATAATCCACGACTCAATTTGAATGTCAGTTCCGTTTGTTTAACGAATATAACGAAAATCGGTTATAGACGGCGGCCACAACTGCCGGATTAAAAAGTTTTTCACATTTCTCTTAATATGAGTCTCAAATAGAAAGACACTAGTAAAACAGAGGGTGGAGCGTTTTTTTTTTTTTTAATTTTTTATTCACTATAAGTGTATACTTGCTCTTTATATTATTTGTTAGAAATGTTAGGGCAATTTCATATTTGATACAAGTCGCTATTCCCGGCTTCGCCTGGGTCGACTCGAATAAAAATAGACTATGTTGCTCCGTAAAGATATAGTTGTCTAATATTAAAAGGATTTTTAAAATATGTAGTTTAGTTTATGAGTTCACCTGTAGCGTTCTAAAGTGTGTGAATAGAGTTCGAGATAAAAAAATGACCTTGAGGGGATCAAGAACCGTACTTTGGCCAACTGAAGTAAAAAGTTAATGGCGCTGCTTTTGTTTAAATTGTTACCTTCATTTTTCCTTATTTTAATGTCAAAAAATCAAATTGCCCTTTTCATTAGAGTTATAACACGAATTTAGCTAAGTGACCTATTCTTTCGCTCAATTAACGATTTGCAACTGTAACAAATGTCTAAAATTACGCATAAGTGCTATATTAAGTATAGTAAGATAAAGTGTTATGAAGAACTGGGCATTTAACGATGTATGAACAATAAAGTATGCAATGAAATATTTTAGAGCAATACATGACATGACGTTAATAAATTAGGTAAAAGATTTGCGGGCAACATTGAAACAGTTCTATAATTTTTGGTTCGTTTGGTTTCACTTTCTGGTTTTATAAATTTTCTGTTTTATTTATTTTTCTTTATTTTTTTTTCAGAGGGCGGTAGCTCAGCCACATCACCATGCAGGTGAGTTGTTTTTTTATAATGTCTCATTCAGAAACCCCCTTGTTGCAATTTTGAGATACATTAATAATAAACGACTAAAGTACGTCAGTGCAGCCTTAGTTTCATTATTGATTTCATAACTTTCAACCTAATGAATAAACTTACCTAAGAGCAGTGCTCATATCGTATACTGTGTTTGTTCAATTAACCAGATAATATGAGGTAGTTGCAGTTGATATAAGCTTGTTTGCGAAGCTGAAAATCTGTTCTATATTTGAATTAATTTAGTTAAAACTGATTTGTTACACTTTTCTCCAATAATGATTCATGTATTCCAATTTCCAATACACTCGTTTTCTAAAAATGATACGTACGTATCCAACGTTCATTTGACGTTAGCAATCTATTAATTATTTTAATTAAATAAGTTAATCAAGAGAAATATAAATAAATTATAATAAATATGCTATGAACCGAATGGATCCGATTAGACAAACTATATTGTTCTGTTTTGATAAGATGGATTCTTATTTTGGTTTTCAGTATATATCTATATTAGTGAAAATGAAACCATGCAAATGTCTATTTTGTATATAGGCTGAAAAAAGAACAAAATTGTTTGAACAAGATTTTCGAAAAGGAAAATGTTTATTAATGTCGTACGAATGCTATTTGACACATTACCGAACCTTATACTATACCCGTATTATCTTCGCATATGTTCACGAAATGCGTGGGTGCGTGGAAATATAACGTTGATTACTCTTACGTTGGATAAGTGATATTTCGTAAAGCAATCAACATATTATCCTTGGCTCTTATGTAACTCAATTACTATGCGAAAAGCCCTTTAAATAAAATGGGCCTATAAGGGGTTCATCTTTCTACGCAAAGATAAAAGATAAAAGTACTCAAATTGACCAATTTCTTTTGTACAAAGGCTTTTTCTTTATAATTCTTATTATTGTGTATTGTAATTTGTGATATGTATCAGATGTGATAATAATTAAGGAGAGGGAGGAAAATTGTGTCTTTATATTTATTCACTGGACCGGGGGGTCGGGGACACAATGGTGTTTAAAATAACCCTACCTAGTCAAGTTAGCTAATAGCTAACCTTTTATTAAAAATAGGGTGACAATATACAAGCTGGCAAAGTATCCCGTGTCTATTAATTAATTTATAGTATAAAATGTCATTCCATATTTTTATCTATCAAAGTCCATAGGCCTGCGAAGTGGTTTCTGGTTTTGTGGCAATCGGGAATTTTTAAGAATGGAGTTTCGTAGAAAATAATAAACCGGGAAGTTTCAGAGAGTCAATTCTTTATACATTTTTTTTAAATACAGCAGCATGGAAAAATATTTTCTACGAGACACGCCATTCTCTTTTGAGAATGAAGCATTTTAAGATACGAGTAGATATAATATAAAAGATATGCATAATTCCTAGGCAAAATAATTCATCTCTTTAGAATAAAATAGAACATAACATTAATTCTCACTAGTCCATCGTCAGACGATCACACAACACCATTTTATAACCATTGATATGATTTGAAGTAAAAAAAAAAAAAAAAAAACAAAAATAACCTACGTAAACAAGTCATTGTGTCAGAGAAATTAATATGTCGTATGCATACTAATAGAAGAAAATACACAATATGTTAGTTGCTATGCTTACTTTGTATGTAAGTTTGTTTGGAATCCGTAATAGATAACGTAAATTATCATTTATATTTAATAGATACGTGGCGAATTGATAAGGAGTCTTCAAGATCCACCATAGTAACAGGCACATAGTACTTATTTATTATTATTATTATTACTTAACACATAGTAATTATCGTAACGTTAAATTGAAAACGCAGTTTAATAACCCAAACCTGGCTGGCCTCTGTGTTTTCCTTTATTTCTCTATTTTTATGTTTACACAAACACAATTATCGTATAGTTTATAAATAACATTATTCCTTTACATATATTAAATTTATGTTCAGCTATGAAACGTCGCAGTATTGCGTATAAAACAAAATCATTTAATTTTATTCAACGTGTATTAAGTATAATGTAATCATGTGTCATGACACCCTTTCTTAGAATATGATTATATACAAATGTGTCATTTATTCGTGTTCCCGTCCTTGCCCTAAAATGTTTAAAACAGGGGCAAGGTGCAATGATTTTCCTAATAATGCAATTATTTAAAGATCGTTTAAGCTGTTTCATACACGTCAGACGCTATCTAGACCGAGAAATCCGTGCAAGAAATATTGGGATTAAGGAGATTAAATTGATACCCATTATAGATTTTCCGGATGACTAGTAAATGATGTTAACCCTACCTTTGTCGCGTGCTCACCACGCGGCCGATGTAGATTCGCATTATATTTTATACCTACTGCCTTCTCGTTTGCTCTCTTGCTTATTTATTTTACTTAGTGTTCCCACGGTTGCCGCGAGTAAATGACGTGTCGCGCACGAGTCAAATATAGAATTGCAGTGATAAACACGATTCGGTTTCGTGTCGAATAAAAATTGAAGTGTTAAAGATTATACAGTGAAACAGATTTTCATTGCGCTGTTCGGTCGAATCTCGACATTAGCGGTGTGTTTACTTTTGGCTATATAACACGTTAATAATCGTGTTGTTTTGACCACATGCATCTTGGCGCAATGCCGTTGTTGACAAAAAGTATTTATTTATCAAACACATGCATTTATTGTCGGCCGACTATTGTTTCAATATTTATTAGCTATTTATTTAGTGCCAAATTATATTCGTAAATTATGGACATGCGTCGTTGTTCTATGAGACACGAATTTATGCAAACACGAATTTTATTTGTAAACGTTTCCGTTTGATCATTGACATTTTAATGTTAGTATCGAAATAATTTAATTACAAACGACAGTTTGGTTGGTGGGTTTAAAATGTATTCGTTATATTAAAATTTCAAATAATAGAATTAGGTCCCATCGCGATGAACGTACCTACTTAACATTTTATTTTGATGATTCAGTTTTAATCATAACATTTTGTCTTGATAAATTTATTTAACCCTTGGCATGCCTGGTAGGGTCTGTCAGACCCACACCAACGCGCGAACCGTTGTAGTTCGTTTAAATTTGAATTTCGAGCCTCACCGTTTTTAGTAGCTGGCCGTTACTTACCGCGGAATGCCCTCCACCCGCTTCCTCAGTCCGCGGTGAGCTATCAGCGTAAAAGGACTTGCGTAAAGTGCCTCCGGGTCCCACAGACCCCACCAGGCATACGGCGTGACTTTATTTTGTAAGTATTTATTTTTCTTTTTTCTTATAAATATTGGAATTTGTCCGTTAAATAATATTAGTTTGTACATTACATTATCCTACTTTATTTTTTTCAGTTTAACCATGAATAAACAACTAACAGACGAGAACATAGCAAGTTTATTATTCCAAGGGTTGGATCTTGAAGACTTAGTTGCATTTGATTCAAGTGGAGAAAAGTTTGACGAAGATGCTACGTTTGTCCCGCGAAAAAAGATCGGAAAACCCAGTACATTTGTGAGACATGTAGTTGTCACATTTGTCTTGTCTACTCGATTTTTCAATGCGCAAAGTGTTACCGAACCAAAGCTTTACAAAGTGTAAATGCAAGGGATGAAGACTAATTATTTTGTTATTAAGATTAAGTATATGACAGTGCCTCACACTGGATTAAAGTCTGATTATGATCTCAATACTTTTGATACTAATTATATGTTAACAAAGTTATAGTCACGAAATTTTGCTTAAAAATTTGAGTTAAACTTTAATTTCAAATATTTTAATAAAGTTGATTAATTTCTAATATGATTTTTTTACTATCTCTTTTTGGCCCTTTAAACATGCGTCTTGAATCATTTAATCACCTAACATAATAAAATTTATTGAAAAAAATGCTATTTTGAAATCGGGGTCTGAGAGACCCACCAGGCATACAGTGTAACTTATGCCCACCAGGCATGCCAAGGGTTAAACCGTGTGTGTGCGTTTGGTTGAAACTATTCGTAGTTTTATGATTTATGTGATATATTTTGAACGAAGATCTTATGAGGTATTATTGTTTATTCTACCCTCTTCCTAATTTTATTTACAAAAGTTATGTATTTAGCGTGGAAAAGTTGTTTTTTTCTAATGAAAAATTTAAATAATCGCAGAAATATGTTCTCTATTTTCGTATAAGTTCATGTTCTGGTAAAAACGAAACGGCCCTTTCCTATTTTTGTTATGAAAATACTCGACCAAAATAGAGTAACCCACTAACTCCTTCACCACTATAGTATTAAATAAAAATAACATTTTAAAAATTATGCGTTTTTTTTTTTTGTCGGAATGCTGTATATATTAGAATATAGTTATATGTGAATCACTCGGTTCGTCCCAACTTTACACATTGTACGTTCTCTTTCCCTAAGAATCTTTCTGACAGAACCCGTACTTAGCGTGTGTAAGGGCGCTAACCTAGCGCGAATTGTATTCTATTACGCCTTAATTTACCAAACAGAGCGACAACACTGACGCGCTAAGTACGCGTTGTGACAAACCCATAAGAGTGCAGTACAACACAATTCGGCGTGAGGTTAGTGCTCTGACGCGCTTTAAACGAGTTCTATCTGACAAAGCCATTAAGGTCTATGCAAGAAAAGACACGGGTCGGATAGTAGGCCGCGCTTACACTAGATTCAATTTTGTGATACAAATCTATACTGGCCGTTATACGCCCTCGATTTAAAATACTGTCGAAAAACGAAGTTCTCAACAATATACAATCTATCCAGGAGTAAAGTTCATTGTATTCCATCGCTGTTATTAGCGCTAGCGAAGCTGGGAAGTACTTTAACTTGGTTCATTTTAAGCGCAAAAGATGTATAATAGAAAATTCTTTTATCTCACTAACTACGTGCATTCTTTACCCGATTACACTATTACTTGCTATAGTAAAAATTGTAACACTTTTCTTACAAGTAAATTTAATACGATGTCATTGCATTTTTAACCATATTTACAAATATAGTTATTTCCGTCGCCCGTGGTATATAGCCTTATAGCCTTCCTCAATAAATGGGCTATCTAACACTGAAATAATTTTTCAAATCGGACCACTAGGTCCTGAGATTAGAGCGTTCAAACAAACAAAGAAACTCTTCAGCTTTATAATATTAGTATAGATTGACATGAAACCTAGTTATTAAAGGAGGAATAACAAAAGCAGAAAGTGTAGAAAAGTCATTTTAACATCACAAAACGTTCAGTATCAAGATTCCTGAAGGGTCTTTAGTTTATTTCGGCATAAACACGAAGAATTAACTATTAAGGTTAAGCCCGGTGTGATGAATATAAACGATCTCAATTGCCCTCTTTTTAGATGAATAAGGGCAGAGGCGTAGAAACCACGAAAGATGATCCTATTACATTACCATACAGACGTGTGTAACGAAATGAGCCCTATAATAGAGTAATATTGTTTGATTTTTATCTTTTTCATCTATTTTGACAAAATCTTATATAATATACAATAGGTGTTCATATAGGTAACGTTAGTTCAGATACTTTTTTGTAACGATCATAAGCATAAAATCCGGTTTTGCTCTGAAAATAAAATACAAATTTTCATCGTTGAAGTACATGATTTTAAAATGACTGCTATACACGAAAATGTATATAGAATCACCATATAGTAATATATAAATGTTAAATTCAGTTCAGTAGTTCCGAATTGTCTCTTAAATTTTAGTCTTAAAAATTTCCTATGCAGATACTTTTTCATGTAGGTATATAAAATTCAGATGGAATGATAAAGGCTATCCGTATTTCTGGGTTTAAATCGTCGTTGATGTAATGGAATGTTAACCGACGACGGATGCCATTCGTTTGATATGTGACAGCTCCTCAATTGTGCTGATAAGTGTATTGATAAAATTAGCTTCGTAACAGTAGAAATATAGCGGTGTCGTTGTCATCCTATAAATTTTCGTAATTTTTCGGCTTGAATTTTATATATTTCTTAAAATGACCACATAAACATTGTCGATTATGTTTTAACTGTGAGTGAATTTCACACGCTCTTAAAATAATATATGCAATTTGTTTGGTTTATAATAAAGATAAAATCAAAGTGTTATCTTAATTTTAACAGTAGCCGAGGTGGGTTTAGTTTTTACAACTGTAATGTTAAGTCAAAAACTATAATGGCTAAACATTGAAGTTTTGTTTATTCTATAATTGCATCTGCACATTTATTTATCGTTACCGTTCTCAATTTGAAATAAATTTTGAAATAATAATACAGCGTATAATGAGCTGTTAGAGCTTCGCCGTTTTAAGATTTAGAAGAAACTATTTTAATGAAGTTAGTAAAACCTTTGCCTAAAATTTGAAGCAAAGGCAGAATGCTTTGGTTGCATCTGTGAAGGTGACCTTATTCACGCATGCGTCTTGCATTTGCTATTGTAAAAAGAACCCTTTATTCATTTTCAAGCGATTTTTTATTCTTTATATTCAACAGACCCTCTTCTTTAAGTTTTCTGTAGGAAACCGGCCTTGATCCAGAACCGTACTTACTACAAACAATATGGGTATTACGTTACGTCATATTTCACACCGGTTTCTTATTGGGTTATTCAACTTCTACGTCTATTTTAAGATTTTTTAACCAACTTCAAAGAAGTAGGATGTTCTCAATTTGGTAGTATATTTTTAGTGTTTTGTTGCCCTTATAACTTTTTACTGGGTGAACCTATTTTGGGTTCTTTATTTTTATTTTAAAGCAGCTGCTTTCCCTGTAGTCCTATTTAAATTATAGTTTAAATTGATAATTTGAAGGTGGAACACTACTAGCCCTTTTGTATTAAAAATAATGAGCGATCAATTATCAATGCTATTTGAACAAACATTTTTTATATTTCGTATATCAGTCTAGATTCGACTTGAACAGCGTTATTAAAAAGACTATAAAAATGAGTGTTGTTGGAACTGAAATAACAATATAAACATAAAATAATGCACGGGCTGTCAAATTTCTTCCACAAACACCACTCGAGGGAATCCACGCCTCCTTTGGAAGAGGATAGCTCTGACAGTTGGCAATCTAATGTGAGTACACCGGATCCGCGACCAGGACAAAGCGATGGACGCAGCAAAGCCATTCCTATCAATCGAAGAAGCTGCTGTACACACAGAAGTTTTCGGGGGACCCCCGGAAGTTCCTACGAGTATTCTTCTAGTCCTAGAGATAGATATCCTAATTTTGCTTCATACTACCGAGATGTAATGGACCCTCAAGGGCAAAGCTCGGTCGGCTCTCCCACACCGCATTCCAGCCACGGAGAAAGTAGACGAAGATATGACGATGAGCGATATTCATCGAGTCTACAGAGTTCCCGGCATGAGTATCGCCATTACGTTTCACCATTATTCAATGATGTGATGGACGATATACAGGAAAATGAATTTAGCAAATGCGAACGCTACGGCGAAATTAGCAACACCAAAATAAGTCACAAGAGCCGATTCGATAATAAGAGCTTTGTGAAAAAGTTGACGGAGAATATAAGCCGAAGTAAAGATCATCATTCTTCAGAGAGGCGGGGGTCCGGATCAAGTGGAAGCGGGCACAACTATAAGCATTCCTTTCAGGAATTAATTCGGACGTTTTCTAAGAAAGTAGGTCACTGGCGTCATGAATCGGGTGAAGGTCGAAGGGGGTCGTGCGCCGTGCCGGCTACAACAATCGAGCCCGCCATAGACCCTGAAGAATTCCGATCTCGCTCCAAGTCTTTGGATGCAGATCGTATACACAAAGTTACTAATACATCTATTCTCGATGACTGCGGCGCGACCTACGAGATATTTGAGGCTATCTTGAGAGAAGGTATATATTTATTTTGTCATTCACCTATTACGTTAATTGAAAAATCATGTTTAATTGTACAATTTTTTTTTTCATTTTGTTATATCTCTAGTCTATATCATATTTGTACATTTTCATGTGAATTATTATCGAACCATTAGCGTGAGACGTTAAATAATCACAAGCAAAGATGAAATTATTATTATTTATTTAATAAATTAATTATAATTTTTGGGTAATAAGAAGAACATTACAAGGTTTTATTTTGACTGTTGCGTAAAAATCATTAATTTATGAACATTATTAAGAATACAGTAATCGGCTATAAATATTCATAGTTAAAAATAAAAAATTATAATTATATAAATGGTTAGTGAAGTAGTTGACCTTGCATTTGGATGGTTTAAAAAAAATAACCTTCGCCGTTGGATCGTCGTCTGTTTATATTATTGATTACCTAAGAACCTTAGAAAATTAACGATTTCAATATGAATGATATAGAAATGGCAACATTATATATGGCAATTATATACATATTCTAGAAAGAAAAACGTCCAAAATTTCTAAAGGGATGTGATTAGTTGTAATGTGATTGTATTGGCGTAGCATTATAAACATGATATACCACGTTATTCTCATGAATATAAGGGTAATTGTATGTACTTTTAATAGTTTCACTTTCATGAACCCTGCGTCACTAAAATCTTACTACGCCCATATTGTAATCATTGTTTACAGAATGTATGCATTGAGAACGTGATATATTAATGCATAAAGTATAGAGCAGTAGTATTTTTTATAGGTTTTACCTTCAACAAGTGACACGTCATTAGTAGTTAGTTATTGATGATAAAATCTCGGTGATTGCTATTTTGCTTCTAGGATTTTTTGATAAATAATTTAAAATAACAATATGACTTACGAATTGTAACAAAGCAAAAGAATCGTATGGTTTATGAATCTAAAAAGCACGCTTTTATGATAAAATCAACAAAATTGTCTCAATAAATGTTTTAATGTACAGAGTATACATAAGGATATTATTTAAACCCGGCAATGTCAGGATACTAACTAAAGTCCATATAAAATTATTGTTTTGTCACCGATCCTTAATACTACATTACATTACATTACTGTTTGAATTAAATCTATACGTTTTAAGAGTCGGTTTCATACATAAACGTTAAGTTGTCTTTAATCATAAAAGCGCGTAAAAAATTTCAGAATATATATTGAAAGGCATTGATAGGGTATATAAGGTGTTGTGGATAAGGAAAAGAAGATAACACATTAATAAGTAAAGCTACAAAGTCATAAACATCAATGTTATATACTAGACGTGTGATGTGATGTAAATTGAACTATTGATGAACGACATAAAAAATAGATTACAGAATATACCTAGTAACACATTTTATGGGTTATTTCGTGAGCTGTGCCCACTTCGTTGGGCGTTACATTGCTTGCTTGCTGCGTTGCTGAAAATATCATTTATTTTGATAAAGATTCGAGTTTTGTTTATGAAAAAGGCATAAACTTTAGATATTATTTTCTCTATTTTACGATGAAAACAAACATTTGTAAGCGACTTACTAAAGCTATACAATATCGTTGATATTTTGTAGGACGCATTAAGACCAACATTTTTGTGAAAAATGTGTTCGTAATGAACGATAAAGAAGTTTTTGAAGTCCATTGAAAAAAAATCAAGATTATTTAAATATTTGCATTTTTGAATCATTCATTCTGTTCACAATTTATTACTTACCTATTGCAAGCAACCTTACTGATGATGCATCGACTGCATCGCACCGAGTAGGTATCTAGACATAATCTCTGGTTCCGTCGCGATAACCTTATAGTACCGATCTTGTCTCAGCTACGTCTACGTCTTATTCGGTTCGTTTTACCTTGTTTTGTATTGCTTTTATGTTAATACTGCTATACGAGTGCGCAATCACGTACTTTGTTTGCATTGCTATTATGATCATAGAGTAAGTATGTTATAAATACAATTATAATATAATTGAATGTACACATAATTATTAATTACACGATCGTGCTGCCCTTATATTTCTGTAATAGGAAAATGTGCGTCTTCGGTATTCGGTCATAATATTTTTATATGAGGATAATGTTGACGTTGTAGATTAACTTTACGTGAGGTTAATATCCTATATAGGCGTATTAAAATTCAAGATAGGAATTTTTCGTTATTCTGTACAATCATACGTATACAAATGAATAAAATTGAAATATTTGTTCATAATATTAAAATAACTTTCTTACAAAAATATACAAAAAACTTTTTTTTTATTATTACCTATCTGTATATAAGTCCGTTTTCGTCCGGCTAATCTCGGGAAAGGCTGGATAGATTTTGACGGGGCCTTTGCTGGCAGATGGTTGAGGAGTTGAATGAGGAGTAGTAAAAGTTAAATTTTATTTCGATGTTCCCAAGGTGACAATGCGATAAAAACGACGCAGTTAGTTTAATTATACAAATTGATATCAATGAATTGCTCTGATCAGTCGTTCACTGCTGGCTTTCCCGTTAAAATCGACCAAGTGCGAATCAGACTCGCCCACGATGCCATACTATATATCTATAAATATTTATTCAATGTTAATGCACTAGGTATCCGCTCGCGGTTTTGCCCGATTTGTATTATTCTGTTTTAGTTTTGTTGTTACATAGCGGGCACAGAAGGTATCTGCAAAGTTTTTCAACCTGTTGACAGACTGACACACAGACAGAATGGCACGGGCACCGTGGATTTATATATACGACAAAAAACACAACGACTGTTACATATATATCCAATAGTTTCATCATGGCTAGTTCAAATAATGGTTGTATTAGATATGTAATCAGTGAGATGTACACCGACCGAGTTTAATCTGCTTTGTACTGATCTCGTTTCGTGTTGTTACAACGACGATGGAAAATCCGACGAACTGTATCAACGCTGCCTTGCATATATTTACTTCGAGAGTTATTCACCTTGAACTATATGGTAGTTATGTAGATCTGAGATAATAATAATAATATAATATTATATAGGCACAATGTATCTATATGCACAATAATAATAAGCCATACAGTCGTTTAATAAAGAAATCAGAGGTATATACACGTTGTTAGCAGCTCGGGACACTTTTTAGGGGGTGCCGCTCGCCTGCTTTTATGTCGTTTTTATCATAACTATATTTAACTATTATGGAGTTGTGACATCTTCGACATTTTTCGGCATTTAGTTTGAGATAAAATGCGTTATAACAAATATATTAAGTCTGGTGTAATCGGTTCAGTAGTTTTGGCTTAAAAGGAGACAGACAGCCAAACAGACAGACAGGCCGATAGACGGAGTGCTTATAATATTAGTAGAGATAATTAAAGTAACTGAATGAAATTGGAGGTCTATAAATATAATAATAACGTTAGATATTATTAGATTATACTATTTTATTTAAAATATTCTATTGGTATTATCAAAATTCGCGTATCTTTTTATATTAAATGAAATTTTTTTGCAATCAAATACAATCTGTTTTAAGATATTCTCAGTAGTTGCATATTACAATTTAAGCGGCGGCATCTTAAAAACATGACCTAAGAGTATGCGATCAAATTCAAAGAGGTAACCTCTATCGTAAGAAATGTATCAATAAAATAAATTTCGCTTAATGATGTGCACTCTTTATCGCTAAAGCCACTGCTTTTCTTTGCAAGATCATAGAGAGGTTAACGCGTTAAAGCGGTTTATTTTTTGCTGTACTCCATATACAGGGAACTTGGATTTAATGGACAGCTTTTGTCAATGCCTCTGTGGATGCATTGTGTTATGTAGTACTTATTGAATTGAATTGTTTCTTTCATAACCGAACTAAGAGTTCTTCAAATAGATGGACTTAAGATAACGAACAGACTGACAAGTTACAAGGCCTTTGATAAAGGGAAAGTTTCATAATTATTTCCATCTATTTGCATTATATACATACAAATACTAATGGTTTATTGTAATGTCGACAATTACAATAAACCATTAGTATTTGTTACGCAATTCAATTTGACAATGTTGTGGTTAATTCTATAAAAAGACGATGAATGTAAACTGTAGTTATTATCCACTTTTAAAAACAACGTATCGTATTGCCTGTTTGTCCTTTGCTTCATTAACTGCTATGTATTTTCTAATTGATGCTTAACATATTAAACTAATGTTGTTGTTTTTTTAATGTAGGTACTATTTAACACGAAGCGGTTGATATTCGACCTCATTTATAATTCGAATGTTGTAATCTTTTTCGACTATGTTTTATATAATATATGTATATGTTTTTGATCCGTGATTGTCAACTCATGGTAATCCGTGTGTTTATTTATTTATTTTTAATTTCATGTTTATTTAAGCATAATTAAATAGGTGTAACTAAAAAGGTGTAAAGAGTTTTTGCTTACGTATTAAAATTTTTATAAAATGAATCACATATGTCCGTTCAATCCCAAGGAGTAATTATGACGACATGTATTTTACAATACGTATGTAACTTCTATAATAATATACTACTAGCCGCAGCCGCCCACGCACACTTGACAAATTCAATTTACCACGAATCCGTTCAGCCGGTAGTGAGTTATAAATGGTGTATTACCACGGCTTTCTTTTATTAATTGGTGTATTATAATATAATAGATTGCGATGGGGGCTCAGTTACTATTCTTAGTAACTTGTATTCCTATGCAAGCAATTGGATCCTCGATCACTTATCACGACTGAAAGATGAGTTTAATGCAAAGTTTAGCGTTGACTATTGAAAAAAAATTATAACTCCGCTAACATTACATTTCAATGCTCTTATTGATATGATTGATCGTTGTGATCAAATCAACATGCCGAGAATCAAAGGGTTTGGTGACATGCGAGATAATAATCCTACTAATCCTACTAATATTATAAATGCGTAAGTTTGTAAGGATGGTTGGTCTTTCACGCAAAAACTACTGAACCGATTGCAATGAAATTTGGTACGTAGTCAGCTGGACAACTGGAATAACATATAGGCAACTTTTTATCCCGATATTCCTACGGGATACGGACTTACGCGAGTGAAACCGCGGGGCGCAGCTAGTTTGTTATATTATCTTTACCATAATGAAAACTGTTTTTACAGTGATTTTTTTTACCCCTGTTACTTGTCCTTCTAGATTGTTTAATGTAAAATGTGTTCTGATTTTAAAAGCATTAACGTAAAGAATCATGGTACAAAAAGCAACGACACTCGTACATCTGTATACATTGCTCTCGGTGTTTGCCTTGTTTCCTCATTACTTCTCCCGCTGTAATATTGCTTGTCATAAAATAAAAATAGGTTACTACCTATCTATCGAGCTAAGAATGGTTGAGGATCTATTCAAAGTCGCTTTTGTTACCGTTTCTCAAGTAGTATTTATTTTATAGATATTATGTTGCACTATATCTTTATACTGCCTTTATTATTAATACGAGATTATCGATAATGTATGTTACTGACTGTTCGAGTTACTGAGATCGTATAAAACTTACATAAACATCTTTTCACACCAAGAAGAATAAACATTACGTAGCCTTAGACGCGAAAAAAGGAAAACTGCCGAAATTTTTTAACCTTCAATATGCCATGTACGGTCACATATGTAGCGTCATATGTGACCGCGTGAAGATTAACACGTTCTTTTTATTAAATTAACCCGAAAGAGTCAAGAGATCAAAGTCCATATCAATAACCACTAGTTAGTGACATGACACGTCGTACACTCGTCGTACACTACACTGTATCACTAATACTTTCAATGGTTAAAACAGAGTAATTGAAAATTTAAATTGAAAATCAACGATTATTGAAACAGCCCTATAGCTGTATCAATGTAATGTGATTAATTGGAAAAGTCGAGAGACAATTTTTGTCTTTAAATTTAAAAATTCGATATGGTTCATTCGCCAAAAAAATATAGGACAGTTAAAACAATGGAGGTTGAATTTCATTTAAGTCTTAAGAAATTAAAATTAAAGCAATTGAATAAACAAAAGTTATCAATTTCCCAGTTGTAATTACTTAATATGTAGCATTTTCAGTCACATAGCAAGCATTTTTTATTCTCTCGATAACGCTAAATTTATATAGAATTTGAATGAAGACTGGAATATGTGACGTCAACCAAATATGTATTTTAATGACCCAAAAAACTATAAAATTAATGAAACAAGTAATGTTAATTTTTATATTTACACATTTAATAGTTGGATCCGCAAGTATATGTTAATATTTAGAATTTTATTATAAACTGATTTAAATTTAACTACGTTTATGATTACCTTTGAATTGCAATATTTCCCAGTAATAAGGACTACAGCAGAGCCAGTGTCTACAGAGTCTTAATAAGATATATTGCTAAAACAGAAATAAAGCTATTATAGATATTTTAAGCACATCCTCATTACGTATTCATTCCCAATGCATTGACACACCACCATTTAATGGAACTGGTGAATTACGTCATTAAATTTATTTGCCAGTTGACATACAGACATCATCACGATGTCTTTCAATAATACCTATAGCAATAGGGAGAGTGTGAGAAATAGTTCATTTTTCTATACGAAAGGATATAACGAGGTCATGTTCTTGCAGGTGCGCACCTCCGCCGCACCACCTCGCAGGACGCAGAGAGGCGGCGTTCGTCTCTGGGAAACGTGCCGGCTGCGAGGCACCGCGCCTCTGATGCTTCGTTGGACCCTCACCACGCCGCCATATTGTTCCGCGATGCAAGAGGGGTAAGCGTGTTTTGTTTTACCGAGGCAAGTTTATATTGGACTGAGACGAATTGTTTTTCGATTGGATACATAATTACGGCAAGTTGCATACGATTTGCCTTGATGTTTACCTTTTTTAAATTACTATTTAAAAAAAAAAGGTGTGTGTGCGATTCACACACGATAGAAGCAAAACTTCAGTAAATCGACAAAAGAATGAGATGAATATATATAAAACTAGCTGCGCCCCGCGGTTTCACCTGCGTAAGTCCGTATCCCGTAGGAATATCGGGATAAAAAATAGATGTTGGCCGATTCTCAGACCTACCCAATATGCTTACCAAATTTCAGAGGAATCGGTCAAGCCGTTTCGGAGGAGTATGGCAACGAAAACTGTGACACGAGAATTTTATATATATAGATATAAAATAGTATGCATATTTCTGTCTCATTCTTTGCCGGCTTCATTCTACACATATTTGTATTTGTGTCTCTTACCTGTCGTTTTTCCGTTGCATCAGGTTTGAAATCACAACGATTCTAAAGAAGTTTCACTTCAAAAAATTATTATTATGTAAAAAAAAAACTGCTAGCAATCAATCGTCGTTATTTAAATACCTATTCGCTTGCAGTTAAAAAAACAATGCAGTAAACACACCATAAATACTGCTATCTATTTATAAATGAATCTCAAGGATATAGCCACAGATAATTTACTATTAAAATTTATAATGGTGGTATTTATTTTCCTGTCGTTGAATTATAAGGTACAGTTATCACACAATAAGTCTAAAAGAGGTACAATTGTTATGGGATTATAATTAAAAACTCAATATACGTAAGTGCGTTATCTAATATATGGTTGATGAATGAATATTTGTTATTATTGATTTAGTCATTACAGTTTAAATAAGAAAGTTAAAAATTCTGACTCAATATGTACGATTGTTTTCATAGAAATTGCCTCTGAACAATGATAACAATCGATATTTAATCTATCGCCAATAGTAACTGAGAATAAAAAATAGCCATACGCTTATACTGTATTATAGCCTTTGCCTGTACATATATTGATCACATAAATTAATTAAGGTATATTTAACGTCATGACGTTATTAGATTTAGGGAATTAGCTATTTTTATATCTAATTCGATTTAATTTTGTTCCAAATCTTTACATGCGGGTAAATTTTATTGACTTTATATGATATATTTGTTGCCGTCGTTTTTTGATGACTAGAAAAGTTTGCATATTCGAGATTTTCTAAACCGTCATCTTAATAGTTGTAACAATAAAGATTTAATATACTTTAAAAAACTGATAAACACGCTTCGATGATAGAAACACTGAAATTGTCTTCTTTGCTCTGTGATACAGAGGATAGAGGAGGTAACCAATTCCTAGTCAGAAGGGCGTCCGTCAAGGAGAAGGGCAATATCGGACACGCAAGACAGACGGGATATCATAATTTTTTTTACAGTGGATTGAATTTTCGCTTTCAGACTGTTGATTTAAAATGACACAGCACACCTACTAAAATGGAAAGACCTTCGTCTGTGTTTACAAAGGAAAAGGTGAAATGGCAAATACTGTGTGGACTGTAGAATATTTAATGGACAGAGCCATGCTTGGTAGGTCGCTTCTTACTAGGTCACAGACCAAACAAAATAATCAGGGAACTGACAAATAGTTCTCAAAGGCCAACTTGAGTGGAGCTAGGTTAGTCATATGTCCTAAAGCCCGGTGGAACCAATTGATAAACCGGTGGTAGATGTTAAAACTATGCTATAAAAGTGGTTCTATAAGAAGTCTAATTGAATGATTAATGATTCAATTTGAGTTTGTGTTTGCAACGGACGTTGAAAGTGGAGAAATTAATGGAGTGGCCGAAGTAAGCCAAGCAAACTGAGAGTATGGTGGTTCGATGATATTAATAAGCCGTGGCAAGATCTCGATTGCGTTTGGCAAAAGTTCGCATTGACTGGAAGAGATATGATGACATACCATAGTTGAGGCTGAATTAAATGCTTTAAAGAAACAGAAGAAGAAGATCTATAGTGTTAAATACTGTAGATAATTAAATGATGTAATAATAGAAGAAAGCCAATAATACCATACCATACATAATGGGAACTTGTCAGGCACACATTTACAATATAGTAAATAAACAAAAACCTATAAAAAAACAGAACTATCTTCGTTTATAATATGTGTATCTAGTTTATCATTTCGAGTGGAATAATTTTTTTCATCTTTTCTCTGTAATACGTAAACAATTTTTCCTTCAATAAGTTGATTAGGAAAGCACTTAACTCATATCGCTAATAGAACTAAAATATCAACTTGTAAGAGTTCTTCGTATAAATATACTTTATTATTATTAGTGCGATTATAAAATTTTCAGCCATGTCCATATTAAATTGTCTCTAATCTTATCTTTTACTATCCATTTCCCGATATCTATTGTAACGGTTGATGTAAATAGTAATAAAATACTTTGTGAATATAACTTATAAAATAGTATAGATTCACTTGACCCAGATAAGTCTATTGTGCTCCGTTTGTGGTTCGACTTCTCCAGTTTTATTGTACAGTTTTGAATAGTTGCAGTTTTTATTCATACCAACGTTATCTATGAATGATTTTTTGTTACTCGAACACTATGTGAGTTTATTAAAATCTACGCAGTCATTCTTCATTTGTAAGTAGTATAACTAACACGACTTTATATATGTATGAAAGTAAATAAAGAATATATAAATGTGGTATTGTTGTTTGTTTGTATAAAAAATTGAAAAGCTTTTTATGCAATTGTATACATCAATATTTTATCAGATGATGCATGAAGCTCTCAATCGGCTGCTGTTGAATAAACCCCGACCTCATAGTTGGGGAGAGTTTGTTTTTGTGAATACGTAATGCAATAAAGAACTCGGTCAACTACGAAGCGCTATAAAACCTTTTTAAATTTATATCTACAATTAAAAACCCTCTTAAAGATACGAACGAATTATGAAACGAACGTAAGAACTTTACGTCACTTTATTATATGAGAATTTGTTTAATAATTCAAACTTAATTAAATATAACTTCTTTATTTTTTCATTAACGTTTAAAAGTAAAAGGAACATAGTAGAAGACAATTCAATTTCTTATCCTATAAAATTTTCTGTAGCATGGCTAACTGAAGAAATAAAGCGTGTCATAAAAAATTAAGCCTTAACTAACCTCCGACCACCGCCTCGGACCTCTCGGGTCCCCGGTAGGGTTTCACGAAGAAATAATGTCTCGGTCTGGCAGGACACAAAAGGCTTATTATCACCTTCTTGTTCGTAAAGAAAATCGCTCAGTCAAACAGATGTATATCACCTGCCCCATATCCCTTCTGTCTGAACTATGTCTAAGGCGCTAAGGCCTAAAAACGATATATTTCAATGGACTAATGCAGATTTTTCAACTTTTGTTTATCAGAAAAAAACGATAGTACACAACAAAGCAGAGAAGCTTTTTAAATAAGCATACGATGACTTTCACAAAAAAGGGAAAAATCATTGTGTTTAGTAACATTGTGTTGTATTTTATATATACTAATAACAGAACAAAAAGCGCAATCTGGTCATATTCAAAACGAAGTGTGGCCTGCTTCGTAACGCTATTTATATTTAATTCATGAAATATAAGTTAACATATAACCGTTTCCTTATAAATTGCTATCACATATTTAATGCGAAATCTCTAACGTTACGAGATACAAAAACATCTAAGGTTACGAGATTAATGTTTGTTTTCTTTTTCAGTTGCCAGTAGTGGATCCCTTCCTGGAAAAAGTTAATCTATCTGATTTAGGTAAGTTAGTAAAACGTGTACATTTACTCACGCTTCTCGCATTGTATAGAATGTAATTAAGGAAATGTCGCCGGGTGTGATATTTCGCTCAACATTGAATTTATCTCACTGAACCCTAAGAGTCTAATGCAGTTTGTGCATTTTAAAAGTGTCTGTTGATGTGGACGTGCTTGGAATTTAACAACGTTTCGAGTGCTTTCAGCCCGGCTTTAGTTAAATGAAAAATAGAGTGATTGTAATAAGATAAAATAATAGTAATTAGTAATAACAATATCGTACAATATACAGTGTAATTTAAATTTCTGGGATACACGTCTTATGTTGTGGTTTAGAATCGTGCAGTTGTGTGTTTGGTAACTGTGAACGTGAACTATTATGATTTGGGCACGGCTATCGGATTAGCGTAAGTTTTGAAAATGTCAACACATATTAATGTGTTTGTTATCTATTATATGTATATTAAATACACATTTTCATTAATAATCGGTTAAGACTAAAGTAAGCATTAGGGACTGATTGTTTGTAACGACTCTCGCCCGTCTCCCACTGCATTTATTGCCAAGAGACTTGCATTTAACAAATCCGTATTGATATACAAATTCCCCGCCTCGTTGGTACAGTGGTTAAGGTGTGAGCGTACAACCGAGGGGTCCCACGTTAGATTACCGGTGGGGACACTTAAAAAACAATAATAAGAAACGTCTCGGTTTGGCCAGAAGGAAAATCAATCAGTGATATAGATGTATATCATCTGT
Source organism: Zerene cesonia (assembly GCF_012273895.1). NCBI lineage: Eukaryota > Metazoa > Arthropoda > Insecta > Lepidoptera > Pieridae > Zerene > Zerene cesonia. The sequence continues at coordinate 1,437,852 of NC_052122.1, read as the reverse complement.
CCTATACCCCACGTCACGGGTGTTCACTTTTTTATACAAATTCTACCAACATCGCTAGACGAAGAAGAACGAAAAGAACATGTAAAAGAACACTATAAATAAATACGAGTATATTTCATATGAGAGAGAATTCGTTGATTGAAGAAGGCTTAACTAATTAATTTTACTAATTCGGTGCTTTAAGTTGAGAATTTTACCAAAATTCGATGTAAGCGAAGTTCTAGGTTCCTTTGCTTGGTCATTTACTCCTGAAGAGGTCTTAATATTTTTCACCATAAATATGAAAACTGCATAATATGTAGTATGTATAGATATTTTATCGGATGATTTTTATTAATATCATTTCTATAGCTGCACATGGCCCTCCGTCTATGTATTAATCTGTTTTTATATGAGTGCGTATAAATAGGTACAACGCGTTCGGATCAATACAAACGCGCGTGGAACGCTATTCAAACAAACAGTCGCAGTGATAGGAGTGCGCAAGAGGAGGGCACGGCTGCCGACGTATTTTTGATTAGCAAACAACATGAAGGCCAGGTGTAAACAGCGTTGTCTCGAGGGAGCCCATCGAAATACTGTGTTATAATGTATAAGGCATCTGCGTCTGCGGCGGCATCATTAGTGTCGCGAGAAGCGCGCATTAACAGTGCGTGTCTGTCGCGTTATCTGCGCGTTTGTAGTAATACAAATGCTCGCATCGTGACCGAAGGTCACACACAAAACGCAACGGCTCTGCGTTAGCTCGGCGTCCTAATTGTGTTCGAGTCTCAACGCGTGTTATCAGCGCATTAAATAAACGTCGTGTGCAAAGGCTCTTAGATATTTATAGGTGTTAAATTAAAATCAAAAGCATACATTACATTGATTGCGAATGTGGCATTGTTGATAACAAACTAACGACTGTTTGTTAATTGTGTTTCCATAATATTCATCATTTTTTGTATGATTATTTTTTTGTATACCCACTCTTTTGAATCAATAATAACTACATGAAATTAATCACGTTGAACTGACTGCGTAATATTAAGATTCAATGTGTTACTTACATTTTGTCTTAGTCCTTGAAGTAAAATGTCAAATTTAAAACTAAAAAAACATTTTATATTTCACATTGAATACTACGGTCAACATATTAATGAAGTAGAAGTTATCGCTTCTATTGTATTAAGTTTACGATTGATAGCGATAACATAATTTTATATCATTGTGCCGGTTTACAGTTCTTTCAATGCACGTATTTTATTAAATTATTTAACGAAATATGTATTTAGTGAGAGATGGAAATACATTGTGGATTATGAGTGAGAAAAGATTGTTATTTACAAAAGGTGCGATTTGTTATATACAATCATACAAGATTATAAATGTTTGTAAGTAATTATTGAATGTAATGATAATTTTAATTTTTTGTAATAATTGCAAATTGTTCATAGTTATTTATGTGGGCGTAACTTAATATGCAACAATTTTAATTATGTCAAAATGACCACTTACACCGTTATTATTTGTAACATTCATGTTGATTACACATAAAGGTAAATTCTTTACGTTACATTGATTCGTTCAGCTTGCCATACAATAGATTAACATTAAATTTGCGCGGTTGACTGTAATTTCGCGATAAATTTGGATCTGGTACAGATTATATTTAGCGTTAGTTTGGTGTAGTTGTTGTGTAGTGCGTCGGATATGTTGTAGTCGCGTCTCCCCGGCGCAGCAGGGTGGGCGTGGGCTGTGGGAAAGACGCCAAACAGTGGCCGGTGTCAAGTTCAGACTCGGGTGCGCGAGCGCCTCGCGTATATTTAGCAGTGAGCCGTGGGAGGCGCGGCGGGCCGCACCGAGAGGCGGCGGGCGATGCGCCGCCCGACCCCTGCGCATGCTGCGCCTACACTACTTCTCGGACCACCCTGCCCTCGCCGTAGACGACGGCGAAGAATCCGTCTACTCTATCGAGCTCATCAAGGAATTCGAAGCGGTCGGCCGCGCGTGGAAAACATTCCTCACTGATTGGCTAGAAAAAGGTGCCGGCTTGTTTATGCCTCCCACGCATTGCCCCCCTGTTTTGAGTCGCGTGTTTATGTTATAGACGCAACGCGGCGTCATTACGAACGTTGTGTATCGAACATTCGGTCCTCATTGAAATGTTCGCGTATTTTGATGAGAAACGCTTATTCTAATCTAACTGTTACATCGTCCACACGGATTGTTTTGGGAATACGCACGATTCAATTTTGATTTTCTGTGAATTTAACGTCAAATGAAAGCGGACACTAAATGTTGCACGACCTTGCTGACTAATGAATATGATAATGGTTTTTATTAGCGGCTGACAAGAATATTACCTTCATAATTAAATCTTCTGCCTATATCGATAAATGATTTGACGTCACTCCGAGGTTCCCGATGACGTCAAAAGACGACCTCAACATGGTTTGCGCAACGCTTCCGAACATAAATAAACAAACGGCGCACACACACGTGTTTTTTTAACTCAGTGTGAAATTATCAATTGGTATGATTTATGCGTGTGAGTGTTTTAACATGAATTTGTGTTGATTTAAATCAGTTAAATTAATAGATGTGGTTTCAGTGTAATTTAAGTATGAATGAGTGCTTATAGTCTAAGATCCGGCCGCGTGATTTATACGTTCATATGTTTGATTAATAATATATAATTTTTATCAATATTTA
>NC_052122.1:1423034-1434158 GCF_012273895.1 Zerene cesonia | reverse complement strand
TAAATATTGATAAAAATTATGTATTATTAATCAAACATATGAACGTATAAATCACGCGGCCGGATCTCGTACTATTATTCCGGGTGTCAATTTATGCAATTGTAATTATTGTTTCATAGCCATTGCTTTTTGTGTAACATTCATTTGCTGTGACATTAATTTGTAACGTATTTTTATAACGAAGGAAGCGAATATGCATTTATTTTATGAAAGTTTTGAAATTATGAATCTAAAAGAGAATACAATTAATCTATATAGATTTACCTCACTCGTATTTGTGATATATGCCACGAGAGAGGCTGGTAAATCCTACGTAGATTTATAGAAGATTAATTTATCTACAGGAATTTGAATGTGATCAATTTTCTATTTTATAAAATTTTTAATTTTATATTTCATTGAAGTTTTCTTCCAGTAGTGTCAAGATTTCTAATTAGAGAATTAACAATATGAAAAAAAAACCCATAAAATTTACTCTAATTGTTTCTCCCAAAAAATTGCTCGATTTGCGATCGATTACTTATTATATGCTTCACTAGCTTCTGCCCGCGGCTTCGCACTCGTTTATTCGGAGTAGTGTAATACATCTCTTATTATACATATAAACCCTCCTCTTGATCAGTCTATTTATTAAAAAAAACCCATCGAAATCCATTGGGTAGTTTTAAAGATTAAAGCATACATAGGGACATAGGGAAAAAGAAAGCGGCTTGGTTTAATACTATGTAGTGATGCTGTTTTAGAGATATTAAAAAAAAAACCAATGCAACCATATGCATTAATTGAGGTGATAACTTCTTATAAGACTAAAACGCATTGTAACGTAATGCGTAACAGCGCCAATCTGTCTGTTTTCCCTTAATCTTATTCATACGGTAATACTGGTTTAAGTTATCACTTCTGTTGGGCGTTTCGAACCGCCCGTGTTATTTCCCACATAAAATAACGCGACGACCGAGTAAAATCATATTTTCAAATACAACATTCGGAATTTCGCTATTTACATGGATAATTTGATAGTTATTGACGATCATCATAATAATGAAACTTTTTATAACAGTACACAATTATAAGAACAAATTTCAACCGTGCTATAATTAACCACCATATTATAATTAAAGTGTCTAATTCGATTCTGAGAGCCAGTTAAGTTGGCCCAGTTAAAACCAAGTAATGTTGTAATAGAATTTGTCGTGGGCAAACAAATGAGGCCGAACGAAAAAATTAAATTGTAATCATTATAATATCTATCGTGCATGCGTGCCTTGCACACAACGTTTCTGATGTCTATGCGTTGGCGAAATTCATCGGTTCCGTGATATATTTTGTTGTAAGTCTAAACCTTACGTTCTAGTTTATTTGTTTGTTCCTCTTTTTTTTTCACGTCCGAAGTGATTTTATCATATGTTTTTTGTATCTGAAATCTGGAGATAGTTAGTTGGCTAGAGAGAGGACTCATAACACTTTTTATCGTGGTGTAACAACTCATTCCAATGGCAATTTCATTTGACTGCGCGGGCGATGCCGCGGGCGGGAAGCTAGTAATTACTAGCAAATTACTATTGTAGACGTTTGTCCAAGAAGGTGGGAACTTAGAAAAATAATTTCTAATATTTTAATCGTTAAGAAATCCTACTTAAATGGTTATAAGTAGGGCGAGAGCATATTAGGGTACAATAACAAATTACAAATTGCCTTTAAATTAGCTTCTATTCTGAAATGTAGCATAAGCTATATTGTTAAAACAGCACAGTTGGATCACGTTGCTCACAACACTACTCGAATTACAAACCGCTTTTATGCATTGATAATATAAACCAACTGCAAGCGTAAATGATAGTTTCAATCGTACATGACATTTTATTAAATTAATCTATCGTGTTCCAGTTTATAGTTGAGAAATGTAATTGTGCATCCAGGGAAGCTTCGAGATCTCCACGTTAACTGTGTTACGGTAGTAGATGTCGCTCGTCATTGTTAAACCCATTCGATTTACTCGCTTACATCCCTTTATACTGTTGTGTAATACTAGCTGACTCACACTTGTTGTTTTGCCAAGGCAACAATCACCTGGATGTAGGAAAAATTGATTCTCAGACCCGGTTCCGCTCCGGTTCATTAGGGATAAAATAGCTTATTATGTATACTATATAGGCTTTCTATTGGTATAAGAATATTCCATTCAGTTTCGTAAATCCAGGGGTAAACCCTACAACCTGTTTAAATGATTCCTTATTATAATATTATAAATCTGTTCTCACCTGTTTTGGGTATCAACCTACACATATTCACATCAAATTCATTTGTCACGGGTCGGTGGTTAGACTAAACGTCGAATAAAGCTAGCAAACAAAATACAAAAAATCTATTTCGTAAGTGTCACGTTTACTTGAAATCAGATGTTGTTTTCATTGATTTAGATTCCCCGTGGTCGCGTTGATCAAGGAAGCTTAATGCTAATAAAATGAACTGTCTAGTTAAACTGGAGTCTCAACGTCGTAAGCAAAAACAGGGATCTATTCTGTTAAAGTCACAACTCTCACCAACCAACAAATTTTTAATGCTAAAAATCTGTGCATGCTCCGAATATTATTCGTGATAAACGTGATCGAATTAGTGTAATAGAAAAGAAACATCTTTAATGTCACAGTTTCAACATAATAGAATAAAGGGAATTGTTATATACCTATGTCAGTATGTATGAATGGCGTATTATCCTGTCATAAGAACGTAGGTGTGTGGGTTGCGTTTATTTTATCACATCTATACTCCTCAAGGACCTCGCTTATCCGGAAGCATCAGCAACTGTGTCTGTTTTACACGTGTCGTATAAAGCGATACGAATATTAGAGAGCGCAGATTGGCATAATTGAAGGAAATGTAACAGCAATTCCAAACGGTTGGATTATAAGTTGATTAGCGCTGACGAAAGTGACGGGATATATGATGAAGAGTGACCGACTATATCCTGATACAATTTTCAAGCGTAACTCAATTTTCGTCGCGTTGAAATATCTCTCGTAAATATGAGATTTTATATGTCAGTTTATTATTTACATAATATTTTCATGTATGGTAAAAGTAATAGCTAATAAAAGAAGAGATTTGATTATATTATAGTCAGGACGGATATCAGTTGTACTTATCAAACATACAAAATTTTTAATTGAAAGCAGAAACACTTATTTTTGGACTATTATGATTATCGCAGATTTTTATCATCGTGCTATATTGTAAATAAAATCTTAGCCTCTCAGAGATTCTTCAGGGGATTAGAGACAAGATTTCACAACTTATAATTAATAACATTTTAATATCAATTTACAGAAGAGGACGAATCGCAGATTTTCGTGAAGTTCTTCAAGTTCCACAAGTGCTACGATCTGATCCCGACGTCGGCGAAACTCGTCGTTTTCGATACACAATTGCTTGTCAAGAAGGCTTTCTTCGCCCTTGTGTATAACGGTAAGAGCCTTGTAACACACAAAAATTATGTAAAGTGTTATATTTGTGTGATCTTTTCCGTGTATGTTTTGTTTTAAATTGAATAGTACTATTAATTAACTTGTGTGTTTACATAGGAATAATAAGCGTCGATACTGTCTACATGTAACGTCCTACGTTGATATGTAGGTAAGTTTGTGACAATAAACAAACTTACCTATATGTCGTATAATGTTATGTGAAATAGGAAATATTCAAATTGTTGATGTCATTCTTGTCATTGAAATAGTATCATATCGAACAGACAATGCAAACGTTCAAATGCAAATATATTTAACACTAATAATAATGACAGGTTGGTTTTTTTTATCGGACAACCAAACTGGTCATTCGCCGATAGTATGCAATCATATGCAGTGTTAAGTCAGTGCTCGTTTTTAAGGGGGTAAGAGATATGGAAAAAATTAAGAAAGGGAAACGGACCTTCGGGTCCCCCGATCATCATACGAAACACTGAAGTATTGGCAATTGGCATGCTATGCCGATTTTTGCGGGTGTGGTACCTTCCCCGATGCCCAATTCGTGCGGGTGCTCGACTGCTACATTCAATATTCGTTTTATAATGATTCACTTACATGAACATTATCCATTGTTGTCTTTGTAATATATAATGTTTATTATTAGAATTTTACTTCAGGTTTGATTTAAACATAAAAGGTAGTGGTGCTGTAATCTGATTGAAAAAGTATAAGCAAATAGATATTTTCATTAAATATAAAAGTTTTACGGGTTTTCGCAGGCTTGTTTTTATCCTAAACCTATAGTTTAGAATGCAGGTATTAGTTTTACTCCGTAAAAGAAAAGTTTTTCTTAGGCCATATAACACGTACCTACTGAAGATAAATTTCCTGAAAGCCATAAATGAGCGAAGCAAATATTCGATTTTATAAATATATTCTTGCATTACCTCGAGAATAGTAACCGTAGGATACTTCACACTGACTCACTAGTGCGAGAAAAACAACCGATGATCTTATAGTAAATTGTTAAGCGAAACCATTTTAATTTTATAATATGCTTTATGAATGTTATATACCTATTATTAATTAAATATGAGCATCCAATTAACAACACGTTTGTAAAATTTCACTCAAGTTGTTTTCATTATCAATATTCATAGCATCCTTGTTGTTGTTTGCACTGCGACGTATTTACTTGTAGTGTATTGTTTATTAAACTCAATCGTAGTAATTCATTACGAAACGAATGTAATTATAAATATGCTGTCATACTGATTTAATTGTATGTATGTATTTGTTTATTAAAAGCTATGCGATTGGTCTATACTTGCGAGCGAAGTTTAATGGTTCAGTGCTGTGCGATTCAATATAATGCAAATATAGTAACATTATTTTATTTCAACACAGGAAACCCCGTAAGAAACAATAAGCAGTACTTGTGCTGGATACTAAGGTGTATATCGTTCCCAAGACCTAAGTATATAACTATAATAACGATATCTAAGACGGAGCGCCTTATCTCTAGCTATTGACTGATAATTTTTCATACAAATACGCCGTCGAGACGTTGACGCTGTGTTTGTATTGAGTCGCTTTTTTTGCAATTTGTGATCAGTTATATTATTTAATAGTACTTATAATTGATATTAAATATATATTTGATGATAATTCTTGAATGATCTAGGGTGTACAATGACAAATAATGCGTTAATAAATATAACTTTGTTAGGGGCCTTGTGATTATAATAATGAAAGGATATACCTCGTTCTTTGCATCTGTTTGAGTAATTTATCATCATTTACTTCGCTTGCTATCTCCACTGACTTGCCTGGTATATATTATTGTTTCTTACGGTGGTTAAGTTTACCTAAACATTTTGATTTCATTATAATTGTCTTGTAATTCTTTACAGTGGAGATCAGCAATTATATTTCAATGACGTAGTAATTAGTACTGAATTTTTTATCCGTTATTTTATTTATTATTGTTATTAAATATGTTTTTTTAGCTTTTGTACATATATAAAACCGTACTAAATTAGTCCAATAATAATAACCGAGTGATTACAATATTTGAGAGGGTGATTTACTAGTTTATAATATCAATTCCGAAATATCAAGAAATCATAAACACACATTGTGTTTGGGGAGTAAATGAGTAAATGATTTCGTTTTTGGGTTTGATTGGGTTAAATACGATACTATATTATATTAAGGTTCGTTTATACATAGATATACATATGATTTTCGTAAATTTAAAATAAATAAATCAAGTTGTATTTTAGTCTATTTTAATAAAAGAGCAAAAATGCGATTTAAAAAAGACCCGATCTGATGAATCCGATATTAATCTTACAGTATAGCTTTGAATAGAAAAGTAAGCCGTGTTAATTACACTACTTGTAACTTAGTAACGACTTAACTTATTTTAATAATATTTGTTTCGTTAGTTTTGTCTTTGATTGGTGTTTGGTTCAGGAAACAGGTGTTAAACATTTAAAAAACTTTAAAACGCTACCCGGGCAGACCTATCTAATATTTTAAATAAGAATTACAATTAAAAACACAGGTTAGAAATTACACATTTCAATTACTTAAAATTTACTTATTCAATTCCAGTATTTTCGCAAGGGGCCTATCCATTTTAAACAAACAAATAAGCAATCAAACTTTTCCTCTTTGTTTCTAAAGTAAAAAATTCATTCATGGTTCATAGCTTACGCTTTTATAATAAAATTTCTACACAGTCCCACAAAACTTTTTAATTCTGCCAGAAATGTTTCCTCCGGCTCCCCCACTCATCGAACGAATCACAGTAACATGCTATATTTCACGCCTGATACTAAGAGTACTTCGTAGTGATTTTTACTGCTCACTTAACTACTCAATTCACGATATACCTACGTAAAGTATTTAGTGTTTATCTTAATACTGGATCGTAAAAAGTGTATTTAATAGCCAGTATATTGTGAGAACTATGAATCTTATAAATTTTAGGAAATTGGAGGAAGTTGCATTTTTGCCAGGAAATTGCATTAATACCTCCGTATTTTTTTATTATGTGAAAAAATTAAACAATTTGGTTAGTCACACTAAGATTTGGACGTGTGCCAAACAAAATTTATTTTGTATCTAAGAAATATTAGACGACCGCACATAAAAGTAGCACGTAGGCGCTGAAAATAAAACATACTACGTAGAACAGTATAGTCCATTCATAAAGAATGCTCAGTTTGGTGTATTGGTTATGCACGAAGTTTCAAATTATTATTTGCAGTCGAATGGTCTATGAAATGGATAACTATAAAGTCCAGATTAGAAGAATTGCGTATGCATTGAATGGTGTCGTATTTTATAAATGTGATAGGTTTTTATTCAATGTTAGAACGGTTGACTGTTTCGATTTGTGAAATGATATGTTTAATCATAGCAACGGTTATTTGTAAACAAGATTTTGACGGTTACAATATTATATTCTCACGTATCAATTTCCCCAGTTATACAACGTGCTAGTACTATTTTGTATTTGTACGCACGGATCATAAGTTTTTCTGATCTAAGTACGTAAAATATCAAAGAATGGACCGATTAAATGTTATAAAGTAACTGTTTACGATTTCCAATTTACTATTACATCATAAATCAAAGAAATGAAAACTTAAATTATAAAACAATCGTTCGTAGTCATCGCCTTTCCTTACGGGGCTTACAAATAAATAAAGTATACATAGAACATTTAATTTATATAGAATAGTTTATAAATATTGACCTTCACGTGAATACGTCACACATAAAACGTTGTCAATTGTACCCAGGTGTTCGTGCGGCGCCGCTATGGGACTCCCAAAGACAGCAGTTCATAGGCATGCTGACGATCACCGACTTCATAAAGATCCTGCAGATGTACTACACCAGCCCAGACGTTACTATGGACGAGCTGGAAGAACACCGACTTGAGACTTGGCGCCGTGAGTTTTTTTCACTATTACTATTATATTTCATAGTTTATGAAGACTTTATTATATGTTATAAAGGTTATTGTTTGTATTGGTATAACAATAACCTTTGTGTGTATGCTATTTAGAGGATTAGTCTGGTTATTTGTTGGCAAAGTGCCTAAATTCTAGATATTACTTAAATTTAGTTAGAATTATACGTCGAATGGTTTCACCGTCTTTGGTACAAATGCTAATATTAGCTGTCGAACCATATATTATTACGACTTACTATTACTTTGATTGAAAAGAATTAATAAATATGTGTCATAAAAAATATACACTTTTATTCATATTATGGAAATGTGTATAAAATTCAACGTTGTTATGTTTTCATATATCAACTGCAAATTATTATGCCTATCACATCCCATATTTAAATTTATAAAGAAAAATATATGATATTGCGATTTTTCGTTCAATTTCAATTTTAATTTCTCATATTATAATATTCACATTTCATGTTTATTATAAGCGAGTAATCATAACAATCTTGGTGTCAGTTTTCCAGCATTCACAGCAAATGATAATGGGGTTAACATTCAGCGATTTTAAAACGATATCCTCCTCATTACATAAGAACAATTTGCACCAATGTTTTTTTTTAGAAGTTTCAGTTTTATACGTGATTGGTATATTTTAATAAATATTGTATTATATAATATAGTTTTATGCTGCATCGTCAAACATTTAATTGAACGTACTTGTAGTTATGCCTTAAAAGTTCTATTTTTATTTTTATCTCCAAAGACATACACAACATTGTTAAATTAGGCGCTTTATAATTAGGCATTTTTTATTATTATCTTATACCTTTAAACGAGCAATTCTTGTATGTATATATATATATATATATATATATATATATATATATATATATATATATATATATATATTTGCTTCGTAGATAGCTGGACAACTGAAATAACACATAGGCACTTTTTATACCGATATTCCTACGGGATACGGACTTACGCGGTTTCAACCGCGGGTCACAGCTAGTGCTATTAATTTGCATTTATAAATTACTGCGTTAGGGTTCTATCTTGTCGTAACTGTAAATCATTTCTTGAACATTTACCAGACACGTGATTCTCATGTTGCAGTTTTCTGGCTCCCCGGCCTCTTTATTAATCATCTCCAGTAAGCATACATGAAATGAAAGTTTTAGATTTCAATATTATATAGCTTGGTTGGGGATTAATTCCAATAGATAATATTTATGTGTAATCATTTTATGAAAAGTACAAGAATCGTCGCAGAGACCATGAGAACTATTATCGACGATATTTGGCACAGAGCTAGAATTTTCTAGAACTTTAGAGTTATCGTAGATTTTAATACACTGTTATTCCGGATGCATAACGAAAACAAACCAAATCAAACTATTCACCAGCTCATCAATTAGCACCTACATAAAGGAAGATTCTGCTAGAATCAGCCAAAAAACTGCACAAGTATTTCTTCAAGTTAATGTTTTTATGTTGAAAGATTGTGACCATAAGATTAACTTTCCAGAGGTCCTAAAGGGATCAGTGGTGCCTCTAGTCTCCATCGGGCCGGACGCGTCTCTGTACGAAGCCATCCGGATGCTGATCATGAACCGGATCCATCGGCTGCCGGTGATCGACCCGGAGACCGGCAACGTGCTTTATATACTCACACATAAGAGGATATTGAGATTCCTCTTCTTATACGTAAGTCGAAAGTTCTGGAGTTTGTCAGTACGTACATTCTACATGTACGCTTCGGCTTCTGATTTTTTTCTTAGTGTGTAAGGTTTTTCAAAGTGAACATTGAATTTTGTATGAATTTCTTGTATTTATTATTTAAGTTAAAATATTAATCAAAATAAGAAAAAACACAAAACACTCAATATGAGATGACAATTAAGACACAATATTGAGCTAGGCTGTTTGTGACCTTTCGTAGTAACAGGACAGAAAGGCTTTAATTTTTTTTAAATAAAGGCTTTTTTAATAAAGGTTACAACAGAAAACGTGGAGAAACAAAAAAATTACAACATTACTTTTAAAATATAGATATCATTAAGTGTGAATAAAATTTGTTAAACCTAAGATCATATATTTCAACAATAACATTGAAGTTCTTAAGAAACAATTAATCAGAATAAATATCTTCAAAACTTTCGGGCAGTTTGCCAAACATAACTCTCGTAAATAATTATCATATGAATGCAAATTGCATGGAAATTCACACGCTGCCCAGACTTGTCTATGTAGAATACAATAAATTACAGGATTAAAATTAATACGATCATTAGTCTGGTGTCATCTGTACATTATACGTGACTACCGCTACTGAATAGATAAAATGTGATATTTAATGTAAGTATTGATATATCAAATCAATTTATAAATAAATACTCCTAAATTTTAATACAAACGAAACATTTTAAGTAACCCTAATATATATTTAAAATACGTTTGTGTAATGTATACGTAAGATATAGTGAAGTGTGACTCATCATAATAAGAGCCAATATATAAAAAAAGTAAAGTAAATCTGCCAAATTTACAATGTGACAAATAGGGAGATGTGAAATGACGTTTCCCTTTTCAAAATGCGTTAAAAACTATGTATGCATCTACACTCAATGTCCTTCAACTGGCGCAATGCCTCCACCACTACATTATATAAAACGAAGTCGCTTCCTCTACCCTATGTCCCTATGTAAGATTTAAGCATATCTTTAAAACTACGCAATTGATTTTGATGTGTTTTTTTTAATAGTTAGAGTGATTCAAGAGGAAGGTTTATAATTATAACAATATCCATTAGACAACTCCCAATTAACGCGTGCGAAACCGCGGGAAAAAAACTAGTATAGGTATACTATAAATATATGAATTTCGAAACATACGCTTTTCAGATAAACGAGCTGCCGAAGCCCAAGTACTTGCAGAACAAACTGCGCGATCTGAAGATCGGCACTCTGAACAACATCGAGACGGCGACCGAGGAGACCTCGATCATAGAAGCCCTGAGGAAGTTCGTCAATCGGCGCGTCTCAGCGCTCCCACTCATCGATGCTGAGGGCCGGCTCAAGGACATTTACGCCAAGTTCGATGTTATTGTGAGTTTGGATATCCATGTTTCTATAGATTACAATATTATGTAATTGTATGTGACAGGAAAGGGAGGATATCAGAAGTTCGCTTTAATATAGGCCCATATTCTTTTCCTTCCCCTTCCCAGACCTTTCCTTTATTCCTCTCGCCAATCCTTTCTTAATCCCTTCCCAATTTAAAGTCGGCAATCCATTTGTAGAGGCGTAAGGTCTGCAATCGACTTTACGCCTCTTCAAATGTTCATGGGCGGTGGTAGCGCTTACCATCAGGCGTCCCACCAGCTCCATTGCCGACTATGACATAAAAAAAATAAAAAATAAATAATCGATTTCTTCTACTCTTTCGGTTTTATGTGCCTAAGGTTACCTCAACGCCTTGTATTGATATAAGTTACAACCAACTCAACCTATATGAAAGATTATTTTTATAATTCGATTGTTGTACCGAATGAACGCGGTTTGATGAATGAATTAAATTAATTTTTAAAGCGTTGAATTGCTATACCTAGTCTTGCCATAAATATTGTAATAAAGAAAAAAGAAAATTGTTAACTGCAAATAACATTTATTACTT
>NC_052122.1:1406460-1422034 GCF_012273895.1 Zerene cesonia | reverse complement strand
GACAGATTCGAAATTCAAATGTAATATTTTTTTATAATTAAGTGTAACAGTATTTATGGCCAGACTAAGTATATTTATCACAATTATTTGACACTTCAGTGCTGTTAATAAATTGTTAACTTGTTAATTTTATACTCAAATCATGGGATGGTTTGAGTATAAAATTAAAGTCATATTTTGATGGCGTATTAGGACTAGTTGCGTTCGTAGTAGTGACCTTCATAGATTTAGAGTGTTGTCTAAAATTCTTATGTAATACTAGCTCCGCCTCGCGGTTTCACCCGCGTAAGTTCGTATCCCGTAGGAATATTGGGATGAAAAGTTGCCTGTATGTAATTCCAGTTGTCCAGCGGTCTATGTACCAATTTCCATTGCAATCGGTTCAGTAGTTTTTGTTTGAAAGAGTAGTAAACACACACACACATCCTTGCGAAAGTTTTCGCATTTATAATATTAGTAGGATTTCATTTAGAGTTGCAGTGTTAATACTCCCATATTTTGTATGTAGTGTTTTAAAACAAAATACCTACTATACCTAATGATATAATAACTACATCTATACTCGTAAGTGGTGACACGCATACTTCTACACATTTTTTTTAGTCGAACGCCATCTAGTGGCGTAATGATGGAAGTAGCTTTACTCGTTTTTACGCCATCGTGTGCTGATTGGATATAGTAGGGTACCTACATTATTCTGGGGTTGATTTAAAAAATTCCATTTGTTAAGAATTAAATTTGTACATAGAATTAAATAATTGAGTGTGCCACTCATATTATTATTTTGTATTATTGTGCATCTGATGTGTCGAATACATGGTGAATATTTGATGAGCAACAGTTGAACAACAATGTTGCCTGAAAGTATGTTTAAGTGTTGACACACCCAGGGCATTTCAGCATGCACTATCAACTCTGAAATACGTAATATTGCCAGCAACTCCTCAACATATTGATACAAATTTCTTGCTATATGTTAGCCACGGATACGGGGCATAATATACTTGATTGTTGTTTTAGAATTTGGCTGCCGAGAAGACGTACAATAATTTGGACGTAACACTAAAGAAGGCCAACGAGCATCGCAACGAGTGGTTCGAAGGCGTACAGAAGTGCAATCTGGATGAAACACTCTTTGAAGTTATGGAGAGGATCGTTCGGGCTGAGGTTTGTTGCGATTTATAAAGTTCCATATAATAATCCAGAATATTTATTCTTTTATAATAGTGTGTTACTAGATGAAGCTTTTGCGAACGTGTGATGCACAAAATTAAGAAGTGGCTTTTCTTTGGCTAATGGAATTCTAAAAGCCCTAAAAGCTGTGTCGTTCGTGAGATTAGCGCGTTCAAACAAACTTACAAAGTCTCCATCTTCATATTATCCGTGTAGAAGCATAATAAATATATTAATATACTAAGGATGATAATTGTCCATCTTAGGTCCATCGTCTGGTGGTCGTCGACGAGGAGGACAAAGTGACCGGCATCATATCGCTCTCGGACCTCCTGATGTATCTCGTGCTGCGTCCCACCGGCGAGTGCGAGGGCGCCAGCCTGCGCAACGAGCACGCGTCCATCGAAGAGCGGGACGAAGCTAGCGACACCAACGCGCCGGACAGGGATAGCGATACCGCCGATACGCAACCGGAGACAGACGAAAACGTCCGAGGAACAGACGCAACTGCCACCAGTCAAGGGGAATGCGTGGCGTAGATTGGCGTAGTGCGTTCTTTGTACGGTTTCGTAACGGTTCTTCAGTGCATTGTTAGGAAACCCGGCGGTGTTTGGAATTTCACGTTCAATTTTGCTATAGAGCTTTTTATGTGTACCTATATAATGATTGAATCCTTGAAATTTTTTCTACATATCATAAAATTTTTAACCGCTTTTGTGATATCGCAACATGCGGGAGTTGTTCATGTGATTGTATTCGACATAATTATTCTATTTCAATCTTGTTCACTTTTACGATTTAAAAGTAATAAGAGAGACTATACAAATGGTGAATTTACTTTTTTTTTTCGTTCAATTTTTACGGCAGTAATCTTTTTATTTCGATTCAAAATTATTATACCACCTTCTATTTTTATACGCCATGTTATTACTCCCTTTCAATTGTAAATAGCTTACACAATGAAAATTTCAATGTAGTTTATATATATTATACATGCATATATGGACATTGTATCGGCCAGTCCGTGTAGTAGTTATTCAGTGTATTATGTATAGAAATATGAATAAACTTTGATGTTAGAACTTATGTACCTTCTACTAAGTGTTTGTCATTAAATGTTGCAAACCTCTTAGCACAAAAAATTATTTTAGTAATTACAATTTACCGTGGGATATGCACAAATTATAAGTGTTCCCAATATAATATATGCGTGTATTTGGAACTGTTTACCTACTTTATTAAACTGTTATAAAATAGTAATTGATAATATTGGAAAACAATATTAACTTCATTCAAATGAAAATAAATTGTCTTTGTCGTGTCACTTCGCAATTGTTCTATCAACCTGATATAAATAAGGTTAAAATATATTAACCTTAGTGCATACTACATTCGGTGTGATAAATAAGAGCGAGATAGCATGATATTTGTTATTTTCACTTTAAACTTGAAATATAACTGTAACTACTTGGTTATAATCGTTTAACACAATAACCTAACGAAATAGATATGTATATGTTTTGTAATTAAATAAGTCGAGCTAATGAGATTTATGTTGTGCATTTTATTTTTCTTTATTAAATTAATTCATGTTTTTAAAATTAACTCTCACTTACACAGTCATTCCCGTTTTGGGTATACCAATGATTTGTAAATCAGCGTGCAAAAATATTTTGTTTTCGTGATTTTTTTGTGATTTAGTTTTTGTCCACCTGTAAATGTATTTTTTTTGTATATAAATTTAATGGTTAATATACCGACATCTATGCACAAATACAACGATGATGCGTTTCAGAACGTCTCATTATGTTTAACACAATATATTATAAGGAATAAACAAAAATGTAATGCTTCATTCTAGACTAGGGTAATCGTTTATTTTTTTTTTTTTTATGTATTTAGTTACAAAATTCTGTAAAAGGCCTGCGTGTGCAATAAAGTTGATCAAATATTTTGTTTTTTGTAAGACATAATTTCATTATTTTATATGGATAAAAATCATCAGTAGGTACTTAATGTTTGTGTTGTGATAATATGTACAAGGCTTAACTTATGTATATTCACTTCTCTTAAGTAAATTAATACCTGTTTTGTGGCCTGCATGTACTTTATTATAGGAAAGATATGTTTTGACACTATCTATGGCTTCTATGTATTCTATTATATCTATGTTCCCTTATAAAGGATTTTAATATTTCTAGTATTGAAGGGTCAT
Organism: Zerene cesonia; assembly: GCF_012273895.1. Lineage (NCBI taxonomy): Eukaryota > Metazoa > Arthropoda > Insecta > Lepidoptera > Pieridae > Zerene > Zerene cesonia. The sequence goes on along the minus strand of NC_052122.1, from coordinate 1,418,646 downwards.
TAGCTTTGTCTTTGATACAATGTACGTGTAGTTATACATTTGTCTTGGATATAATATATGTTTAATTTAAATTATAACACGTCATAGTGTGTATGGCCAAACCTACATAGTTTTTAACCCGGATACGGATATTTTGATGTACTATAAATATACATATATCGAAACTTTTGATATAAATATTTTTTTCTTTATATTTGATGTAGAGTTCAACTTCACAAAGGCGGATTTTTGTGTTTCAACTTTGTCTTTGACCAATGAAATTGTTATTCGAAACTTGTTATACAAAAAAGCATATCATTCACTATGTAAAACATAAAGCAATCAGTTTTTTTATGGTGAATTCATAATTTAATAATATTGTCCCATTCGTATTAACAAGTTACGTACCTATAACGTTTCTATAAAATATTCCTTATTCCCACAGCGCAAAGTCGACGGTCGTCCGCCCGTCGCAAGAATTCAGATCGAGATCTGAAGTGAATACAAAAAACTAAAGCTCATGTGCGTTATAAGTATTATACATGTTAATAACTTATGTTAGAGTAACGTAGCGATAAATGTAGACGTAACGTGAGTAACATACGTATGAGGTGAATGTGAGACTCAATTATTTGGATATCTTTAAACCTTGTTAGATGTAAGTATGGTAAGAAGCGCAAATTGTTCGCGTTTTTTGAGAATAAATCTTGATTCCGTGTAATTGTATTGGCTTTTTATTTTTATCTTTTAATTTTATTGTTGTTTTTATGTCAAAAATAAAACATTGAGCTGTAAAAACATTTCATATATATCACTAAGATGCGATTTCGCGCACGTGGTCCAAGGAAATTCCCATTGGACTGATTACGGAAAATAGTAGCATATATCACTTACCTTCTTCCTATATAGAAACAAACATACTTTTGCATTTATACATACTTTATACTTTACAGATGAACAGTTTTTGATTGAATGCACTATTCGTAGGAACTGCTGGACCGATTTATAAAATTCACTTCGCACATTTGTACCGCACGTTACAAAAGTACGTGATACCTATAGGCTTTTATTTACACGGGCAAAGCCGGGCGGGACCGCTAGTAATGTACATTACGAAGATTAAAATATTAAAACTAAAATATGTGTGCATACGTAAAATATTAAGAGTAAATGTAAGAAGCAAACGAAATATAAGCTTAATATCTGCACGTATTTAGGAAAATAATTTAGTAGTATAATTATGCAGGGATGGGTTATGGCTATACTTGGTAATGCTATTGAAACTACTAATATTTTATTTAATGAAACGACATTTATTTCCAACTTCCAAATATCTTTCCGACATAAAATAGTAAAATTTCGTCCCCGAACATCACCATTCCACATTACATTAACTTTGGTTAAATATGCATAATATAATAGACAATACATCTGCAGTGTTCGCGATTTACAAAGATGCGCTAAATGAATGTTTATATGGCTTTGTTTCAGTGTCAATAACTAATAAATCGGTAAGTTTTCTTACTAAAAGAAAAGGGTCCTAATAAAAACCCGGATGGTTGAGTAAATATATTGTGAAAATGAAATACTGTTTTCATCTAAAATCGTCGTTCATCTGTTTGTTAGAGAATTAAGTTAATCTAACAAAGTTATTTGAAATGATTAACATAGGATTTGTATTATACTTTCCTCAAATACTTGGTAAAACGAGTAAACGGATTTCTTATGATTGATTAGGCGAGATTGAGTTCTTTAGCTACCAGCAAAAACTTCTTTATGACAACTACAAACGTATTTACATTCAGTGAGTCTAAAATAGATCACGTCTTGTTATTTGTTCGTCACGCTTGTAATAACTTTCCTTCATACCTCGTCTTAGATCACAACTCTAATACCTATTTATTTGGTCGGCCAAATTCTTAGGGTCAGTATAAATCGAGGGGGTCGCGGACGTATTTTAACCAGCTCCCGTGGCCCCTTCACTCAAGTGGCTCGACGGAACACAGTGGGGTTTTGGTCGGTAAGAATCCGACATAACCCACAGCTCCATCCCCGGGGGCGTGGGTATCTATGTAAGATTTCCCCACTATAAAAAAAAGGGTCAGTATAAAATATTTCGGCAAATAGGTAACTAATTAGTAAATCTATGTATAATATATATATAAGGTCTATAAAAAATTTTTGTATGTAAAAAAACCCCTATTTTTTATCTATTTCACGCCTTTAAGTTTCCTTTTCGTTCTACATCATTAAGTCATTTATAAAACTATTAAAAGTAAACTGAACGACTTAGTTTTGACTCCCAGTGGTTTGGCCGCATTGGTCTAATATACCTTATAGTGGAACAATCGCATATCCAAGCTCAATTTTGAAAATTTGCTGATAAGATTGGTACAAACATTTCTGTGTTGTTTAAACAGTTTTTATTGAGTGGAATTCAAAGGAGATCTTTCATAATTTATGGGGCTTCATATTCTTCACGGTTCATAAATGCAGATACATTTGGGAGTCGAGCACGTTTCAGCACTAATTGGGCCAGATCGTTCCTGGGAAGTACCACACAGCCACATAAGACCGAAATAGTAGCAAGTCGTACGGTGAGAGGGGAGTCGTACAATATAATAAGTAATTGTACAATATAATGAGAGCAGTTCAATATTTTTTTATAAACAGCTTTTTTTTTTTAATTTAAATGACCGTTTGATTTTTAACTGGGCATTTTGTTCGTAGAGTTGATAAGGTATCAAGTGGTGTAATTTAGCCTCTTCACACGTAAGTTGTATCAGTTGTATGTAAGCGTATCCGTTTGTCACAGTTGACATCATAATAAATCAGTAGTATAAAGAGATGTTTTTGATGGATTTCAATTAGCTCAACGAAATGGGTATTAAATTAAATGAGAATTTATGTCAGTACGGTACGACTGTCTTAATCACAAGATTCAAAAATCGTTTCTTACGGTACTCTGTAACACCGCACCGCTGTTTCGTTCTTGTCACTATAGAGTGTACAAGTGTGTCGTAACGTTACGCTTACGATATGACGTCGTGTGCGTTTAAATTGAAAAATCTCCTTTGTATCCCTAGTCTAGAAGAATCCAGCGCATCTTTGTATCACACAATTATATTTTTAGATATACACTCACATGTAAGTAACAACAAGAATCGTATTAACCTATGTCTACTTATAATCTTAATGAGATACAACAATGAATTATTATAGATTATAACACACTTAGCGAATGCTTAATTTAAAAGCATTAAAAAAAAATTGAGCAGTGACACATTACTAAAGAAACCTCTAATATACCGGACAGATACAATGCTCACAGACTATTAATCACATGAGTATGTAAAGGGAACAGAGACAAAATTTCAACAAGACAAGACAAACGCGCGACTTATGTATGCCACTGGCCGATTGAGTCTCGATAAACTCAGTTTACGCAGGCAATATCAGTTGAACGCAGTTCGCAATCGCGGGGTAAAATAGCGCTTCTTATGTAACTTTTCATATGTTTATGTAACGGTATTTTATTAATTGTGATGGTTGTTTACTTTACTGTGTATGTATATAAATAATACTAGAACAATCATAAATATGGGCAAAGATTCTGTATTGAGTCATTATAAAGATTTCAACCTTGGTATACTGCAATTGCATTTTTTTGTCATCTTTTCTTTAAAACTATCATTTGTTGTAAAGCTGAAGAAAACACACGAATATAACGGATAAAATGAATAATGTCAAGGTTGGCAACGAAATAGCTAAATAAATATTTATTACTTGAATAAAATATAGAATATTATGTAGAGGTTTAATATGTATATATATATATATCATATATTTATATATACAATCACATAAAACGAACAATAAACTATTAAATTAAGTTTAGAAGAGAAAATTATTGGGGCAATTTATAAAAATTTCTATCACACAATTCTATACTAAATTGTTTAATAAAAATAATGTTTTAAGCTATTGTGACAACTATCAAAAAAAGTTAAAAAACTTAACGTTTTTAAGAAGATGTCTCTGTTCCGTTTATAGACTCATGTGCTTTTAACTGCTATGTAATAATAACATTTAATTATATATAGATCTACATTTGTTTTAATTTACGAGTATTTGTAGATAACATATGTCATTTAATTTTTCATCAGTGTGGGCAAAATTATTTACCCTAAGAAAAAAAAGTTGTTATCAATTGGAAGAACTCTATCGAGAAATTACTTGCAAAATCCACCACTGATTCTGTAAAATGCTTTAAAAATGTGACGGAAATTAAATGGTAAAGCCACAGAAACAGTCGTTAGAATAATATATTTTTATTTAATTATAACCTATCTGCAGAATAGGTTAGTGCTAGTTGCTGAAAGTGAATCTAAACCGACGTTACCTTAGTTTACATATTCAAAGGCTTAATTATTTAATTTATCTTATCTGCGTTTTGCTGCGTATTGTTATAATCTTTCATATTGTGGTGGTAACCAACAGCATTTCGAATTATAAATTCTTAATTCAAATGTGAGTAACAGACTCATTTTAAAAATGTATTTCATTGTTCATCAAATACTCGTAAAATAAAACAAAATACTTAGATATTCACAAACATTTAGTGTACTGTATATTGAGTGCGTATGTACTAACTCTTATTTATACAACTTTTAGGTCGGATTCAGGCTAGAGTTATGTGTACATATTTGTGCTAAAAGCTAAAATATAAAAAGTAGCATCACTCTTTTGATACATACTGTTTATGGTATTTGCGGTATTTGTTAATAGAATATAATGAAGCTATTCGGTTATTTAATTATCCACGTTTATGAAAAACTTATCGTATTTAACGTATAATGGTTTAATACAGCTTTGCATTCTTATTGATACAACACTGAACTCGTCATGAACCCGGCCTAAGTTATTAAACAAGGTATTTCAGCGAATTAGCTGCTTCTTACACAATTTGAGGTATTGATGTTGTATTTTTCATTTTACATAATTTGTGCAGTCATGCTTGTGCATAAATCAATATGTCTAATGATCGTTCAAACGTTTTTCTCATTCAGATTGTACAAGCATAGCATGTTTATTAAACAAAATAAATAAGGTACGATTTGTGTAGGATGAAAATTATGCAAGGCCTAATAACATACATGATTTAAATAGATTTTAAAAAATTTAGAGTCTTCAATACTTACATTCAAAGTATATCTTTTACTTCAAACGCTATCCTAGTATCCTATTAAACAACAACAACATTATAGTAAGGCCTATATGGATTGTAAGAATACAAACATTTGACCCTACGTTGATAAGAATATATAAATACGTGGCCTAGGCGTGTTAAAAGAAAACAATAAAAATATTTGCCAGATATGTATACATACAAGTAACGTGACTATATCAGTTCATTTTCATAAAAAATATACTGCAGAAATTAATCTTTCAAATCAATATATAGTTTACATTACCGACACATTAATATAAGAGGGTGTGTGTTACCTAACAAGCAAATCAGTACAAGACGTGATAGTCTAATACTATATTACTTAAAATATCACAATTGTGAGTTTCATAGAGGAGACTCTAACCCCGCTCGGATATACGTGAACGAAAGTGTTAAAGACAATCAAAGATATACAATATTCATGATATCATACATTATTGTCTACGCTGTGAAGAATTATAATTTACACCCGGTGAAGGAAGATTTATATAATATAAAAAATTGCCTATCCGAGGGGCGACATAGATATAAGATAATACTTTTTATTTATACATTGTTACGTAATCTACATAGCCTGGTGTTAAGTATTTTATTTAGTAAAGATTTGAACTTACAAAATTAAATAACAAAATCATATAATTTAAAGGTACTTATAAGATTTGCTGATCCTTTTTAAATTACGATAGGTAGTTACATAATATTATATATTTTTTTATGAATATTTCCAAACTAACCTAGGCTGTACTAATTCCAATAAATTAGGCGCGAAAATTGCACTGATAAATAAACTAATATATCGATATTTATAAAAATGCTCAAAAGACAAGTTACGCATTCAAAATGTTAAAATTACAGTCAGAAATTTTGAAAAACGTCTCATAGGATCGATAAGAAATATAAGCAAGTAATTCTATTTCAGGAAATTCATTTGATATGTACAGATAGTGCATCGAAGTACAGCAAAAGGATCGTAAATATTTTATATAAGATATACAGTTTAATTATGAAATATATGGATTGAAAATATAATATTTACAATCGACAAAACGATTATACTCATCGTTTATTTTTAGAAACTTCAATATAACCACAGGAAAATAACATTTGAGGGATGTAAAAGCAAGAGTGCTTTTATTTAAGTTATAGGTTAGAAAGTGTGTAATTTTGTATAAAATATATGCGATTTAAAGAAGGTAACAACAACCACAAAAATATTTATATTGTTAGTTCGCTTTTACACCCCGATTTACACTTTTTTTTTATTTTAAGATTTACGTTTATCAATTGATTTATATATTTTTGGTTGGCTCAAATTCTGAAATATTTTTGATAATAATACTGTTTACTATGTTTTGATACCGAGCTCACTTTTAAAATTCGTTAACTTGTGACTCGTCATAAGAAATTTTCCTTCAACTCTTTCACTCTTAAAATTTAGCTTAGTCCAAAATACCATAATATTACAATACTTTCTCCCAAGCCATCACAAATCCACAACGTTTAAATCAATCGTACTCTTTAACACTAGTATGCTCTTCCAAAAATTTCGCACGCATATTTCAATCGTTCTCTTCCCCAATAAATATAATAAAATGAATTTATATAACAATTTTTAATAGAAATACTAAATAGAAAATTATAATATTATAATAAAAAATAATTTATAGTTTAAGTGTCTACTTCACAATGTTATATAACAAATATACATAAATTATCATAAAAAAATAATTTAATAAAAATAAATATATTATGTATAACTTAAAAATTTATCAAGTTAATATACCTACCCTATAGTGGTTACAAAAATAATGTATAGTAAAGAACGGTTGGTACCTACTCGTACATACAATTAACGAAATACCTAATCATAATTATAAAAATTTAATAATAACATTGTTCTTAGTCACCACTAAATAATAATTCTTGAAGTACGTGAAAAGTTGTTCTAAGTAAAAACTTAATTCGACTAGAATATCACAGCTAAAAAATAAAAAAAGTAAAATTTAACATAAAAACTTTATGTTTAAACTAATACCACAGTATAAAGAGAAACTAATACCAACATTTTTTTCAATAATGTAACAATATACGTAATATATAGAACTCGTCAGAAGAAAACTTTGATTTTTTGATGGTTTGTTAAAAATATATCAATGTCAATGCATATATGATCTTCTTTTCATAGTTTTTGACTGTTCTATTTATTACGGATATTATATTAATAACAATAATATAAATTCTACAGATAAAAATACTATTCCTATACAGTAGTTTTAAAAAATTCTTTATAATATAGAATTTTATCCCAATGAAAAAATATATAATACTAACAGGATACGTAACAGGGCCGAAGCCGATATCACGATGTTCGATCATTGAATTCCCTTCTCTACCTTATAATTCTTATGAATATTAACCTGTATTGTTTTCGTTGCAAAACATTCCAGAAATTAAAAACTTCAAGGGATGTTGTAATAAAGTTTTGAACACCGTTCAACGATCGTAATCGCAGCCTGCTCACAAAAAAGTTTTTTATTTCAAAATGTCCGGTATTTTTATGAAAACAGTATATATTCCGGTTCAAATCATGTTAGCACACAACCTTTTGGAGTTGCCTTATTCGACAGAAGTTGAATTTGTCTTTTACGCGTTAAGCGCTTTCCCGCCAGCGTTGCTATTTGCTAACGTCATAATATGTCGCTGCATTCCAAGAGATTGTATACTAACAGCATTTGAACCTAGTTATAGTGATTTCGGTGGCAAAGAAGGGCAATCAATCACGTAAAACACAAGAAAATAGTATCTCTCATAAGCACAAAAATATGTTATTTTGAGTCCAGAAACATACAATAAGCTTGGAAAATACAAACAAAAACACATTCTCAAAATGAGCTTAAAAATGTCAAATGAGTGAAAAATTTAATCGAATATGGAAGATATTGTTAAAATAACATAAAATTGCAAAGGAAACAATTGTCTACTGTATAGGTATAGTAAGAATTTAGTTATCCCAGGTATCATAAGGCACGTCAGGATAGGCCCAGGGTGGTCGGCTTGACGTGTGGGATGTGGTGCTATTGGTCTGAGCGTCGTAGCTGAAAATAAAACTGTGTTTAGTGGCAATTGGTATTGCATTTTACGGAATATTATTTTTCAATATCCCTTCTTATATTATGGACGCCGTCTATTTGCCTGTCTCTTCTTTACGTCTAAACGTCCAAACCAGTTATTATGAACTTTTGGCATTCATTGGAATATGCCGGCGAAGCAACGATCAGAGATCTAGACAAAATATGTTTTACTTAAAAAGTATTAATTGATACTTTTTTATATATCTGTACCTTGTAGACAGAGGCGACGTATTAATAAGCTTTTTCTTTTGCCCTCATGTAAAACTAATACGAAACATAATTCACCTATCATAAGAACCTTAAGGCATTACAATTCTTTGTTAAATTTAATGGATATTGATATTTTTTCTGATAAGTGGCCTGGAATAAAGCACAAGATGATAAAGCTTTTTCTGTCCTAATTTAATGAATAAGTGTTTTTTTTCATTACAAAAATCTTAGCACTTGGAGCAGGGTTATCTACATGCATGATTATAATTTTTAAGGCTATATTCTTTGTTACTCTTGGTTTACTCTAAGTTATGACTTTGTTTGATGTCATATATTTAAGTTAACGCTTGTGTGTAAGTTGTGGTCACATACAATAGGTTGTGCATACGCCAACTTATATTTAAAAACGATCTGTAGCTTAAGTTTACATGTAACAACCATTTGTGATCCTTAAAAAATAAAAATAAAAATAAAAAATAAACTAAAATAAATCATAATCTATAGACATGTGAAGAGATAGTAATGAAATAGATGATAATTTATTGTTGAGAATGTTAAACATTAAATCATATGCTGCTCAGTTCATTCATTCATTGATAGTTATATATCAATTACAATAATTCAAAAGATAGAGTATAATAATAGTTAAACATGAAAGCGCAAAAGCTTGTCATGCAATAGTATGTTGTCCAGATAAACATGGATTAAATATTTATATACACATCTTGTGGCCAAGATATATAAGTTTAAAACGTGAAATCAATAAAGTCTCCGAACAATACCAGAAGCAAAAGAATTGTACATAAGAAAAATTCATTATTTTGTACCGTGACTCGACTTGCTTGAAGGTAATGTTCCCTGCAGTGCTGCGGCTGGTGGATTGCATCGGCTCTAATTCGGTTACGTGCCAACTCAGAAGCGGGTCGGGGAATCTGGAAGTTTTAATCATATATTCGTGATATTAGTAAGTACCTTACCTACGTTAAATTTAATTTTTATACTTCTTCATACTTAGACGAAAATTTTAATATTAACCCTGCCCCTAAAAGTGATTTATAAGTTGGAAAATGGTAATATCGCTATGAGTTATATATGCCTATTTGTGGCGTCGTCGTCGTTACTAATTAACTAATTTTAAATAAGCTAAACTGAAGTATTAAGTTTGATACTTAGGGTAATAACCGATATCTGCCAACCTGCTCTTATTGTCCAACATATTTAATCAGCATGTACACTCATTAGACATGTGTGACATTAGGATTAAAAAATGGGCAGACAACCAGGGAGTGAAAAGGAAAACTCAACATAAATGTACATACTGATCATTTCCGAATGGTCCAGCGCCGTCGCCTTGGAAGATGTTACGGTCACCAACGGGGTAAGACTGCGTAGGGCCGGGAAGCAGCATGGTGCGGTCCAGAGGGTTCGGTGGTGGAGGGGTGACTTCCGGTTCCACTGGCGGGTTCGTCTCCAATACTGAGTTCTTGATGCCGTATTTGAAGTACATTATCAGGCCTGGATGGGGATTGTTGGGGTGTCACTATAATGGGCATAGCTTTTTTGCTGTATTATATTTGCTGTATTCAAAACATAACTTACAATTGAGTGATAATATATCGTTTTGATAATGACAACGATGTTACTTTACTTATACTCGACGCTTCTATAAAGTGATTTAGAACATTATACATATGTACCTACATTATACAAAATTGAAGTAATCAATGATATGTAACATTACTAAAATGAAATTGAAAAATTCAGACCCAAGGTCATCCAGACGGTGAAGCGGACGAGGGTCAGAATAGACAGGTTGAGGATCAGGTAGACATTCACGATTACAGCGATGGCCGGAACGAACGGTACTCCAGGCGTCATGTAGATCAGCGATTGACTAGAATTTTCCACGAAAATAATTTGTGAAATTTTACACTATTGTTAAACGATTTTAACGATTTTAAAAAGATTAAACGATTTTTTCTTCATACAAAATTATATATTATGTTCCTTACAATAAGCTCATCCGCCCGAGTTATCATCCTAATACACGCAAAGAAATGTTATCGATGACTTATATATAATTTAATTTAACTGATTACTAAATTTTTGTTGTAAGCACAATGTACTGTATAAATATAATAGATTATTGCAACTCAGGTTGTGCTGTAAGCTGAAATACAGGATTATCCGAGTTCGGCTCCGGTTGCTAAATCTTTCTCTTCAATCTTTTTGTACACAAATATTAATTGTCTATAAAATATGTATAATCTTCAATCAGTCCCACTTTATTGCGAAATAAACTATTAACCCTATAAAAAATAAAGTGCATTAAATGTTATAGAATAAGGAATATAAATTGCAATATATGGATATTTGGTATAAGCACCGGTTCTGTGGTTTGCGCGAGATCATCAGAAGGATGGTGATGATTCCCAGAGCTAGCAGCACCATGACGACGGTAGTGACGGTGGAGGTTCCCGGGTTACTGTAAGCCGCGAGGATGTCGAAGACCAGAACAAATCCGTACATCACACCTACGGCCTTGATCACGAACATTCCTGGAACCACTTTACTGGTTAAAAACTATAATGAACTAATCACTAAATAAAAATTGCTTCGTTCTAACTAAGATAATTTAACTTAGTAGGAATAATGAAGATTTTTTTATAATATAAATGCATTCATAGATTGAAAAAATATAGAATTAAAAGAATAATTCTAGAGTTTCAAAGAATGTGCATATAAATATTAAAATATCCTTCCGTACCTGTACCTTTTTAAGAAATTTGCGCGGTAAGGGGAGTATAAAATTTTATAAACATAATGTATACCTAGCAATTGATGCACTAATATATATTCTTGTATTATAGTTTTGGTCGAATTTCGAACACTGGGTTACCGTGATTGTAACAAATAAACGAAATATTACTATAGAGGAAAGTCAAATTTTGAAAAATATGTTTGTGATAACAGTTCCTACTTTACTTAATATTTGTTTTACAGAAACAAACAATGAAAGACTTTGTATACAAAATATATGAGAAATTTTGTAAGTTTCAATGTATTTAGGAAGTTTCCCGCCTGAGAGTTACATAAAAGAATATAGATAAGCAAGAATAACTGAGCTTGGCGCATACCAACTTCGTACAAACATACTGAAGAGAAGTTTACCTTCAAAGGCAATGTTTAATTTCACCGTGATTAGTCGTTTTATTGTATGCAAGTTAGTTTCATACATAAAAATTAACGTTTAAGAATATAATTGGTCGCTAAATATACATAGTTAATCAAGGGGTGAGTTCTTATAAATAATATGAAATTTATTGTGTTTCGGCATATTGGATCTCATTGTAAACATATATTCGGGTTTGTTAAGTAGTATTAAGACTTTTATCAAATACCACAGATAATGAAACTTATTTATGACGTGTAGCATAGAAAATGATATATCGATACGTAACTAATTTTCATCATGTTTTCATTGTGATACCACACCACAAATACTTAAAACATATGCCTGCTAACTTAAGGACTACCCGCATACGACAGTTTTAACACAGCTATTACCTAGTCTTGCCATAAATATTGTAATAAAGAAAAAAGAAAATTGTTAACTGCAAATAACATTTATTACTT